>NW_027365404.1:0-116385 GCF_046119375.1 Phyllobates terribilis
AATTTTTTAGTTTTTCCAGCTATCCTAGCATGATAAAGAAGATTCGAAGGAGGTGAGTGCCAGACTCCTTTCATTCAGTCAGTAGCTTCAAACATTTCTGGTATATGAAAAACATGTTTTTCAATGGCAAAAATCAATGAATATTGTAATGCACAAACAGTAATATCTCCACATTGCAAGGTGCAATTCTGAAATTTTTAGCTTTTTCCTGCTAATCCTAGCATGATAAAGAAGATTCAAAGAGAGTGAGATGCCAGCTCCTTTCATTCAGTCAGTAGCTTCAAACATTTCTGGTATATGAAAAACATGTTTTTCAATGGCAAAAATCAATGAATATTGTAAATGCACAAACAGTAATATCTCCACATTGCAAGGTGCAATTCTGAAATTTTTTGCTTTTTCCTGCTAATCCTAGCATGATAAAGAAGATTCAAAGAGAGTGAGATGCCAGCTCCTTTCATTCAGTCAGTAGCTTCAAACATTTCTGGTATATGAAAAACATGTTTTTCAATGGCAAAAATCAATGAATATTGTAAATGCACAAACAGTAATATCTCCACATTGCACGGTGCAATTCTGAAATTTTTTGCTTTTTCCTGCTAATCCTAGCATGATAAAGAAGATTCAAAGAGAGTGAGATGCCAGCTCCTTTCATTCAGTCAGTAGCTTCAAACATTTCTGGACAGTTTTTCAATGGCAAAAATCAATGAATATTGTAAATGCACAAACAGTAATATCTCCACATTGCACGGTGCAATTCTGAAATTTTTTAGCTTTTTCCTGCTAATCCTAGCATGATAAAGAAGATTCAAAGAGAGTGAGATGCCAGCTCCTTTCATTCAGTCAGTAGCTTCAAACATTTCTGGTATATGAAAAACATGTTTTTCAATGGCAAAAATCAATGAATATTGTAAATGCACAAACAGTAATATCTCCACATTGCAAGGTGCAATTCTGAAATTTTTTGCTTTTTCCTGCTAATCCTAGCATGATAAAGAAGATTCAAAGAGAGTGAGATGCCAGCTCCTTTCATTCAGTCAGTAGCTTCAAACATTTCTGGTATATGAAAAACATGTTTTTCAATGGCAAAAATCAATGAATATTGTAAATGCACAAACAGTAATATCTCCACATTGCACGGTGCAATTCTGAAATTTTTAGCTTTTTCCTGTTAATCCTAGCATGATAAAGAAGATTCAAAGAGAGTGAGATGCCAGCTCCTTTCATTCAGTCAGTAGCTTCAAACATTTCTGGTATATGAAAAACATGTTTTTCAATGGCAAAAATCAATGAATATTGTAAATGCACAAACAGTAATATCTCCACATTGCAAGGTGCAATTCTGAAATTTTTTGCTTTTTCCTGCTAATCCTAGCATGATAAAGAAGATTCAAAGAGAGTGAGATGCCAGCTCCTTTCATTCAGTCAGTAGCTTCAAACATTTCTGGACGTTTTTCAATGGCAAAAATCAATGAATATTGTAAATGCACAAACAGTAATATCTCCACATTGCAAGGTGCAATTCTGAAATTTTTAGCTTTTTCCTGTTAATCCTAGCATGATAAAGAAGATTCAAAGAGAGTGAGATGCCAGCTCCTTTCATTCAGTCAGTAGCTTCAAACATTTCTGGTATATGAAAAACATGTTTTTCAATGGCAAAAATCAATGAATATTGTAAATGCACAAACAGTAATATCTCCACATTGCAAGGTGCAATTCTGAAATTGTTTGCTTTTTCCTGCTAATCCTAGCATGATAAAGAAGATTCAAAGAGAGTGAGATGCCAGCTCCTTTCATTCAGTCAGTAGCTTCAAACATTTCTGGACGTTTTTCAATGGCAAAAATCAATGAATATTGTAAATGCACAAACAGTAATATCTCCACATTGCACGGTGCAATTCTGAAATTTTTAGCTTTTTCCTGTTAATCCTAGCATGATAAAGAAGATTCAAAGAGAGTGAGATGCCAGCTCCTTTCATTCAGTCAGTAGCTTCAAACATTTCTGGACGTTTTTCAATGGCAAAAATCAATGAATATTGTAAATGCACAAACAGTAATATCTCCACATTGCAAGGTGCAATTCTGAAATTTTTAGCTTTTTCCTGTTAATCCTAGCATGATAAAGAAGATTCAAAGAGAGTGAGATGCCAGCTCCTTTCATTTAGTCAGTAGCTTCAAACATTTCTGGTATATGAAAAACATGTTTTTCAATGGCAAAAATCAATGAATATTGTAAATGCACAAACAGTAATATCTCCACATTGCAAGGTGCAATTCTGAAATTTTTAGCTTTTTCCTGCTAATCCTAGCATGATAAAGAAGATTCAAAGAGAGTGAGATGCCAGCTCCTTTCATTCAGTCAGTAGCTTCAAACATTTCTGGTATATGAAAAACATGTTTTTCAATGGCAAAAATCAATGAATATTGTAAATGCACAAACAGTAATATCTCCACATTGCAAGGTGCAATTCTGAAATTTTTAGCTTTTTCCTGCTAATCCTAGCATGATAAAGAAGATTCAAAGAGAGTGAGATGCCAGCTCCTTTCATTCAGTCAGTAGCTTCAAACATTTCTGGTATATGAAAAACATGTTTTTCAATGGCAAAAATCAATGAATATTGTAAATGCACAAACAGTAATATCTCCACATTGCACGGTGCAATTCTGAAATTTTTTGCTTTTTCCTGCTAATCCTAGCATGATAAAGAAGATTCAAAGAGAGTGAGATGCCAGCTCCTTTCATTCAGTCAGTAGCTTCAAACATTTCTGGTATATGAAAAACATGTTTTTCAATGGCAAAAATCAATGAATATTGTAAATGCACAAACAGTAATATCTCCACATTGCACGGTGCAATTCTGAAATTTTTTGCTTTTTCCTGCTAATCCTAGCATGATAAAGAAGATTCAAAGAGAGTGAGATGCCAGCTCCTTTCATTCAGTCAGTAGCTTCAAACATTTCTGGACGTTTTTCAATGGCAAAAATCAATGAATATTGTAAATGCACAAACAGTAATATCTCCACATTGCACGGTGCAATTCTGAAATTTTTAGCTTTTTCCTGCTAATCCTAGCATGATAAAGAAGATTCAAAGAGAGTGAGATGCCAGCTCCTTTCATTCAGTCAGTAGCTTCAAACATTTCTGGTATATGAAAAACATGTTTTTCAATGGCAAAAATCAATGAATATTGTAAATGCACAAACAGTAATATCTCCACATTGCAAGGTGCAATTCTGAAATTTTTAGCTTTTTCCTGCTAATCCTAGCATGATAAAGAAGATTCAAAGAGAGTGAGATGCCAGCTCCTTTCATTCAGTCAGTAGCTTCAAACATTTCTGGACGTTTTTCAATGGCAAAAATCAATGAATATTGTAAATGCACAAACAGTAATATCTCCACATTGCACGGTGCAATTCTGAAATTTTTTGCTTTTTCCTGCTAATCCTAGCATGATAAAGAAGATTCAAAGAGAGTGAGATGCCAGCTCCTTTCATTCAGTCAGTAGCTTCAAACATTTCTGGACGTTTTTCAATGGCAAAAATCAATGAATATTGTAAATGCACAAACAGTAATATCTCCACATTGCAAGGTGCAATTCTGAAATTTTTAGCTTTTTCCTGTTAATCCTAGCATGATAAAGAAGATTCAAAGAGAGTGAGATGCCAGCTCCTTTCATTCAGTCAGTAGCTTCAAACATTTCTGGTATATGAAAAACATGTTTTTCAATGGCAAAAATCAATGAATATTGTAAATGCACAAACAGTAATATCTCCACATTGCACGGTGCAATTCTGAAATTTTTTGCTTTTTCCTGCTAATCCTAGCATGATAAAGAAGATTCAAAGAGAGTGAGATGCCAGCTCCTTTCATTCAGTCAGTAGCTTCAAACATTTCTGGACGTTTTTCAATGGCAAAAATCAATGAATATTGTAAATGCACAAACAGTAATATCTCCACATTGCACGGTGCAATTCTGAAATTTTTAGCTTTTTCCTGTTAATCCTAGCATGATAAAGAAGATTCAAAGAGAGTGAGATGCCAGCTCCTTTCATTCAGTCAGTAGCTTCAAACATTTCTGGTATATGAAAAACATGTTTTTCAATGGCAAAAATCAATGAATATTGTAAATGCACAAACAGTAATATCTCCACATTGCAAGGTGCAATTCTGAAATTTTTTGCTTTTTCCTGCTAATCCTAGCATGATAAAGAAGATTCAAAGAGAGTGAGATGCCAGCTCCTTTCATTCAGTCAGTAGCTTCAAACATTTCTGGACGTTTTTCAATGGCAAAAATCAATGAATATTGTAAATGCACAAACAGTAATATCTCCACATTGCAAGGTGCAATTCTGAAACTTTTAGCTTTTTCCTGTTAATCCTAGCATGATAAAGAAGATTCAAAGAGAGTGAGATGCCAGCTCCTTTCATTCAGTCAGTAGCTTCAAACATTTCTGGTATATGAAAAACATGTTTTTCAATGGCAAAAATCAATGAATATTGTAAATGCACAAACAGTAATATCTCCACATTGCAAGGTGCAATTCTGAAATTTTTTGCTTTTTCCTGCTAATCCTAGCATGATAAAGAAGATTCAAAGAGAGTGAGATGCCAGCTCCTTTCATTCAGTCAGTAGCTTCAAACATTTCTGGACGTTTTTCAATGGCAAAAATCAATGAATATTGTAAATGCACAAACAGTAATATCTCCACATTGCAAGGTGCAATTCTGAAATTTTTAGCTTTTTCCTGTTAATCCTAGCATGATAAAGAAGATTCAAAGAGAGTGAGATGCCAGCTCCTTTCATTCAGTCAGTAGCTTCAAACATTTCTGGTATATGAAAAACATGTTTTTCAATGGCAAAAATCAATGAATATTGTAAATGCACAAACAGTAATATCTCCACATTGCACGGTGCAATTCTGAAATTTTTTGCTTTTTCCTGCTAATCCTAGCATGATAAAGAAGATTCAAAGAGAGTGAGATGCCAGCTCCTTTCATTCAGTCAGTAGCTTCAAACATTTCTGGACGTTTTTCAATGGCAAAAATCAATGAATATTGTAAATGCACAAACAGTAATATCTCCACATTGCAAGGTGCAATTCTGAAATTTTTTGCTTTTTCCTGCTAATCCTAGCATGATAAAGAAGATTCAAAGAGAGTGAGATGCCA
Source organism: Phyllobates terribilis (assembly GCF_046119375.1). Lineage (NCBI taxonomy): Eukaryota > Metazoa > Chordata > Amphibia > Anura > Dendrobatidae > Phyllobates > Phyllobates terribilis. The sequence continues at coordinate 5,171 of NW_027365404.1, forward strand.
GCTCCTTTCATTCAGTCAGTAGCTTCAAACATTTCTGGTATATGAAAAACATGTTTTTCAATGGCAAAAATCAATGAATATTGTAAATGCACAAACAGTAATATCTCCACATTGCAAGGTGCAATTCTGAAATTTTTTGCTTTTTCCTGCTAATCCTAGCATGATAAAGAAGATTCAAAGAGAGTGAGATGCCAGCTCCTTTCATTCAGTCAGTAGCTTCAAACATTTCTGGTATATGAAAAACATGTTTTTCAATGGCAAAAATCAATGAATATTGTAAATGCACAAACAGTAATATCTCCACATTGCAAGGTGCAATTCTGAAATTTTTAGCTTTTTCCTGCTAATCCTAGCATGATAAAGAAGATTCAAAGAGAGTGAGATGCCAGCTCCTTTCATTCAGTCAGTAGCTTCAAACATTTCTGGTATATGAAAAACATGTTTTTCAATGGCAAAAATCAATGAATATTGTAAATGCACAAACAGTAATATCTCCACATTGCAAGGTGCAATTCTGAAATTTTTTGCTTTTTCCTGTTAATCCTAGCATGATAAAGAAGATTCAAAGAGAGTGAGATGCCAGCTCCTTTCATTCAGTCAGTAGCTTCAAACATTTCTGGTATATGAAAAACATGTTTTTCAATGGCAAAAATCAATGAATATTGTAAATGCACAAACAGTAATATCTCCACATTGCACGGTGCAATTCTGAAATTTTTTGCTTTTTCCTGTTAATCCTAGCATGATAAAGAAGATTCAAAGAGAGTGAGATGCCAGCTCCTTTCATTCAGTCAGTAGCTTCAAACATTTCTGGTATATGAAAAACATGTTTTTCAATGGCAAAAATCAATGAATATTGTAAATGCACAAACAGTAATATCTCCACATTGCAAGGTGCAATTCTGAAATTTTTTGCTTTTTCCTGCTAATCCTAGCATGATAAAGAAGATTCAAAGAGAGTGAGATGCCAGCTCCTTTCATTCAGTCAGTAGCTTCAAACATTTCTGGACGTTTTTCAATGGCAAAAATCAATGAATATTGTAAATGCACAAACAGTAATATCTCCACATTGCAAGGTGCAATTCTGAAATTTTTTGCTTTTTCCTGCTAATCCTAGCATGATAAAGAAGATTCAAAGAGAGTGAGATGCCAGCTCCTTTCATTCAGTCAGTAGCTTCAAACATTTCTGGTATATGAAAAACATGTTTTTCAATGGCAAAAATCAATGAATATTGTAAATGCACAAACAGTAATATCTCCACATTGCAAGGTGCAATTCTGAAATTTTTAGCTTTTTCCTGTTAATCCTAGCATGATAAAGAAGATTCAAAGAGAGTGAGATGCCAGCTCCTTTCATTCAGTCAGTAGCTTCAAACATTTCTGGTATATGAAAAACATGTTTTTCAATGGCAAAAATCAATGAATATTGTAAATGCACAAACAGTAATATCTCCACATTGCAAGGTGCAATTCTGAAATTTTTTGCTTTTTCCTGCTAATCCTAGCATGATAAAGAAGATTCAAAGAGAGTGAGATGCCAGCTCCTTTCATTCAGTCAGTAGCTTCAAACATTTCTGGTATATGAAAAACATGTTTTTCAATGGCAAAAATCAATGAATATTGTAAATGCACAAACAGTAATATCTCCACATTGCACGGTGCAATTCTGAAATTTTTTGCTTTTTCCTGTTAATCCTAGCATGATAAAGAAGATTCAAAGAGAGTGAGATGCCAGCTCCTTTCATTCAGTCAGTAGCTTCAAACATTTCTGGTATATGAAAAACATGTTTTTCAATGGCAAAAATCAATGAATATTGTAAATGCACAAACAGTAATATCTCCACATTGCAAGGTGCAATTCTGAAATTTTTTGCTTTTTCCTGCTAATCCTAGCATGATAAAGAAGATTCAAAGAGAGTGAGATGCCAGCTCCTTTCATTCAGTCAGTAGCTTCAAACATTTCTGGACGTTTTTCAATGGCAAAAATCAATGAATATTGTAAATGCACAAACAGTAATATCTCCACATTGCAAGGTGCAATTCTGAAATTTTTTGCTTTTTCCTGTTAATCCTAGCATGATAAAGAAGATTCAAAGAGAGTGAGATGCCAGCTCCTTTCATTCAGTCAGTAGCTTCAAACATTTCTGGTATATGAAAAACATGTTTTTCAATGGCAAAAATCAATGAATATTGTAAATGCACAAACAGTAATATCTCCACATTGCAAGGTGCAATTCTGAAATTTTTTGCTTTTTCCTGCTAATCCTAGCATGATAAAGAAGATTCAAAGAGAGTGAGATGCCAGCTCCTTTCATTCAGTCAGTAGCTTCAAACATTTCTGGACGTTTTTCAATGGCAAAAATCAATGAATATTGTAAATGCACAAACAGTAATATCTCCACATTGCACGGTGCAATTCTGAAATTTTTAGCTTTTTCCTGTTAATCCTAGCATGATAAAGAAGATTCAAAGAGAGTGAGATGCCAGCTCCTTTCATTCAGTCAGTAGCTTCAAACATTTCTGGACGTTTTTCAATGGCAAAAATCAATGAATATTGTAAATGCACAAACAGTAATATCTCCACATTGCAAGGTGCAATTCTGAAATTTTTAGCTTTTTCCTGTTAATCCTAGCATGATAAAGAAGATTCATAGAGAGTGAGATGCCAGCTCCTTTCATTCAGTCAGTAGCTTCAAACATTTCTGGTATATGAAAAACATGTTTTTCAATGGCAAAAATCAATGAATATTGTAAATGCACAAACAGTAATATCTCCACATTGCAAGGTGCAATTCTGAAATTTTTTGCTTTTTCCTGCTAATCCTAGCATGATAAAGAAGATTCAAAGAGAGTGAGATGCCAGCTCCTTTCATTCAGTCAGTAGCTTCAAACATTTCTGGTATATGAAAAACATGTTTTTCAATGGCAAAAATCAATGAATATTGTAAATGCACAAACAGTAATATCTCCACATTGCAAGGTGCAATTCTGAAATTTTTAGCTTTTTCCTGTTAATCCTAGCATGATAAAGAAGATTCAAAGAGAGTGAGATGCCAGCTCCTTTCATTCAGTCAGTAGCTTCAAACATTTCTGGTATATGAAAAACATGTTTTTCAATGGCAAAAATCAATGAATATTGTAAATGCACAAACAGTAATATCTCCACATTGCAAGGTGCAATTCTGAAATTTTTTGCTTTTTCCTGCTAATCCTAGCATGATAAAGAAGATTCAAAGAGAGTGAGATGCCAGCTCCTTTCATTCAGTCAGTAGCTTCAAACATTTCTGGTATATGAAAAACATGTTTTTCAATGGCAAAAATCAATGAATATTGTAAATGCACAAACAGTAATATCTCCACATTGCACGGTGCAATTCTGAAATTTTTTGCTTTTTCCTGTTAATCCTAGCATGATAAAGAAGATTCAAAGAGAGTGAGATGCCAGCTCTTTTCATTCAGTCAGTAGCTTCAAACATTTCTGGTATATGAAAAACATGTTTTTCAATGGCAAAAATCAATGAATATTGTAAATGCACAAACAGTAATATCTCCACATTGCAAGGTGCAATTCTGAAATTTTTTGCTTTTTCCTGCTAATCCTAGCATGATAAAGAAGATTCAAAGAGAGTGAGATGCCAGCTCCTTTCATTCAGTCAGTAGCTTCAAACATTTCTGGACGTTTTTCAATGGCAAAAATCAATGAATATTGTAAATGCACAAACAGTAATATCTCCACATTGCAAGGTGCAATTCTGAAATTTTTTGCTTTTTCCTGTTAATCCTAGCATGATAAAGAAGATTCAAAGAGAGTGAGATGCCAGCTCCTTTCATTCAGTCAGTAGCTTCAAACATTTCTGGTATATGAAAAACATGTTTTTCAATGGCAAAAATCAATGAATATTGTAAATGCACAAACAGTAATATCTCCACATTGCAAGGTGCAATTCTGAAATTTTTTGCTTTTTCCTGCTAATCCTAGCATGATAAAGAAGATTCAAAGAGAGTGAGATGCCAGCTCCTTTCATTCAGTCAGTAGCTTCAAACATTTCTGGACGTTTTTCAATGGCAAAAATCAATGAATATTGTAAATGCACAAACAGTAATATCTCCACATTGCACGGTGCAATTCTGAAATTTTTAGCTTTTTCCTGTTAATCCTAGCATGATAAAGAAGATTCAAAGAGAGTGAGATGCCAGCTCCTTTCATTCAGTCAGTAGCTTCAAACATTTCTGGACGTTTTTCAATGGCAAAAATCAATGAATATTGTAAATGCACAAACAGTAATATCTCCACATTGCAAGGTGCAATTCTGAAATTTTTAGCTTTTTCCTGTTAATCCTAGCATGATAAAGAAGATTCAAAGAGAGTGAGATGCCAGCTCCTTTCATTCAGTCAGTAGCTTCAAACATTTCTGGTATATGAAAAACATGTTTTTCAATGGCAAAAATCAATGAATATTGTAAATGCACAAACAGTAATATCTCCACATTGCAAGGTGCAATTCTGAAATTTTTTGCTTTTTCCTGCTAATCCTAGCATGATAAAGAAGATTCAAAGAGAGTGAGATGCCAGCTCCTTTCATTCAGTCAGTAGCTTCAAACATTTCTGGTATATGAAAAACATGTTTTTCAATGGCAAAAATCAATGAATATTGTAAATGCACAAACAGTAATATCTCCACATTGCAAGGTGCAATTCTGAAATTTTTAGCTTTTTCCTGCTAATCCTAGCATGATAAAGAAGATTCAAAGAGAGTGAGATGCCAGCTCCTTTCATTCAGTCAGTAGCTTCAAACATTTCTGGTATATGAAAAACATGTTTTTCAATGGCAAAAATCAATGAATATTGTAAATGCACAAACAGTAATATCTCCACATTGCACAGTGCAATTCTGAAATTTTTTGCTTTTTCCTGCTAATCCTAGCATGATAAAGAAGATTCAAAGAGAGAGAGATGCCAGCTCCTTTCATTCAGTCAGTAGCTTCAAACATTTCTGGTATATGAAAAACATGTTTTTCAATGGCAAAAATCAATGAATATTGTAAATGCACAAACAGTAATATCTCCACATTGCAAGGTGCAATTCTGAAATTTTTTGCTTTTTCCTGCTAATCCTAGCATGATAAAGAAGATTCAAAGAGAGTGAGATGCCAGCTCCTTTCATTCAGTCAGTAGCTTCAAACATTTCTGGACGTTTTTCAATGGCAAAAATCAATGAATATTGTAAATGCACAAACAGTAATATCTCCACATTGCAAGGTGCAATTCTGAAATTTTTAGCTTTTTCCTGTTAATCCTAGCATGATAAAGAAGATTCAAAGAGAGTGAGATGCCAGCTCCTTTCATTCAGTCAGTAGCTTCAAACATTTCTGGTATATGAAAAACATGTTTTTCAATGGCAAAAATCAATGAATATTGTAAATGCACAAACAGTAATATCTCCACATTGCAAGGTGCAATTCTGAAATTTTTTGCTTTTTCCTGCTAATCCTAGCATGATAAAGAAGATTCAAAGAGAGTGAGATGCCAGCTCCTTTCATTCAGTCAGTAGCTTCAAACATTTCTGGACGTTTTTCAATGGCAAAAATCAATGAATATTGTAAATGCACAAACAGTAATATCTCCACATTGCACGGTGCAATTCTGAAATTTTTAGCTTTTTCCTGTTAATCCTAGCATGATAAAGAAGATTCAAAGAGAGTGAGATGCCAGCTCCTTTCATTCAGTCAGTAGCTTCAAACATTTCTGGACGTTTTTCAATGGCAAAAATCAATGAATATTGTAAATGCACAAACAGTAATATCTCCACATTGCAAGGTGCAATTCTGTCATTTTTAGCTTTTTCCTGTTAATCCTAGCATGATAAAGAAGATTCAAAGAGAGTGAGATGCCAGCTCCTTTCATTCAGTCAGTAGCTTCAAACATTTCTGGTATATGAAAAACATGTTTTTCAATGGCAAAAATCAATGAATATTGTAAATGCACAAACAGTAATATCTCCACATTGCAAGGTGCAATTCTGAAATTTTTAGCTTTTTCCTGCTAATCCTAGCATGATAAAGAAGATTCAAAGAGAGTGAGATGCCAGCTCCTTTCATTCAGTCAGTAGCTTCAAACATTTCTGGTATATGAAAAACATGTTTTTCAATGGCAAAAATCAATGAATATTGTAAATGCACAAACAGTAATATCTCCACATTGCAAGGTGCAATTCTGAAATTTTTAGCTTTTTCCTGCTAATCCTAGCATGATAAAGAAGATTCAAAGAGAGTGAGATGCCAGCTCCTTTCATTCAGTCAGTAGCTTCAAACATTTATGGTATATGAAAAACATGTTTTTCAATGGCAAAAATCAATGAATATTGTAAATGCACAAACAGTAATATCTCCACATTGCACGGTGCAATTCTGAAATTTTTTGCTTTTTCCTGCTAATCCTAGCATGATAAAGAAGATTCAAAGAGAGTGAGATGCCAGCTCCTTTCATTCAGTCAGTAGCTTCAAACATTTCTGGTATATGAAAAACATGTTTTTCAATGGCAAAAATCAATGAATATTGTAAATGCACAAACAGTAATATCTCCACATTGCACGGTGCAATTCTTAAATTTTTTGCTTTTTCCTGCTAATCCTAGCATGATAAAGAAGATTCAAAGAGAGTGAGATGCCAGCTCCTTTCATTCAGTCAGTAGCTTCAAACATTTCTGGACGTTTTTCAATGGCAAAAATCAATGAATATTGTAAATGCACAAACAGTAATATCTCCACATTGCACGGTGCAATTCTGAAATTTTTAGCTTTTTCCTGCTAATCCTAGCATGATAAAGAAGATTCAAAGAGAGTGAGATGCCAGCTCCTTTCATTCAGTCAGTAGCTTCAAACATTTCTGGTATATGAAAAACATGTTTTTCAATGGCAAAAATCAATGAATATTGTAAATGCACAAACAGTAATATCTCCACATTGCAAGGTGCAATTCTGAAATTTTTTGCTTTTTCCTGCTAATCCTAGCATGATAAAGAAGATTCAAAGAGAGTGAGATGCCAGCTCCTTTCATTCAGTCAGTAGCTTCAAACATTTCTGGTATATGAAAAACATGTTTTTCAATGGCAAAAATCAATGAATATTGTAAATGCACAAACAGTAATATCTCCACATTGCACGGTGCAATTCTGAAATTTTTAGCTTTTTCCTGTTAATCCTAGCATGATAAAGAAGATTCAAAGAGAGTGAGATGCCAGCTCCTTTCATTCAGTCAGTAGCTTCAAACATTTCTGGTATATGAAAAACATGTTTTTCAATGGCAAAAATCAATGAATATTGTAAATGCACAAACAGTAATATCTCCACATTGCAAGGTGCAATTCTGAAATTTTTTGCTTTTTCCTGCTAATCCTAGCATGATAAAGAAGATTCAAAGAGAGTGAGATGCCAGCTCCTTTCATTCAGTCAGTAGCTTCAAACATTTCTGGACGTTTTTCAATGGCAAAAATCAATGAATATTGTAAATGCACAAACAGTAATATCTCCACATTGCAAGGTGCAATTCTGAAATTTTTAGCTTTTTCCTGTTAATCCTAGCATGATAAAGAAGATTCAAAGAGAGTGAGATGCCAGCTCCTTTCATTCAGTCAGTAGCTTCAAACATTTCTGGTATATGAAAAACATGTTTTTCAATGGCAAAAATCAATGAATATTGTAAATGCACAAACAGTAATATCTCCACATTGCACGGTGCAATTCTTAAATTTTTTGCTTTTTCCTGCTAATCCTAGCATGATAAAGAAGATTCAAAGAGAGTGAGATGCCAGCTCCTTTCATTCAGTCAGTAGCTTCAAACATTTCTGGACGTTTTTCAATGGCAAAAATCAATGAATATTGTAAATGCACAAACAGTAATATCTCCACATTGCACGGTGCAATTCTGAAATTTTTAGCTTTTTCCTGCTAATCCTAGCATGATAAAGAAGATTCAAAGAGAGTGAGATGCCAGCTCCTTTCATTCAGTCAGTAGCTTCAAACATTTCTGGTATATGAAAAACATGTTTTTCAATGGCAAAAATCAATGAATATTGTAAATGCACAAACAGTAATATCTCCACATTGCAAGGTGCAATTCTGAAATTTTTTGCTTTTTCCTGCTAATCCTAGCATGATAAAGAAGATTCAAAGAGAGTGAGATGCCAGCTCCTTTCATTCAGTCAGTAGCTTCAAACATTTCTGGTATATGAAAAACATGTTTTTCAATGGCAAAAATCAATGAATATTGTAAATGCACAAACAGTAATATCTCCACATTGCACGGTGCAATTCTGAAATTTTTAGCTTTTTCCTGTTAATCCTAGCATGATAAAGAAGATTCAAAGAGAGTGAGATGCCAGCTCCTTTCATTCAGTCAGTAGCTTCAAACATTTCTGGTATATGAAAAACATGTTTTTCAATGGCAAAAATCAATGAATATTGTAAATGCACAAACAGTAATATCTCCACATTGCAAGGTGCAATTCTGAAATTTTTTGCTTTTTCCTGCTAATCCTAGCATGATAAAGAAGATTCAAAGAGAGTGAGATGCCAGCTCCTTTCATTCAGTCAGTAGCTTCAAACATTTCTGGACGTTTTTCAATGGCAAAAATCAATGAATATTGTAAATGCACAAACAGTAATATCTCCACATTGCAAGGTGCAATTCTGAAATTTTTAGCTTTTTCCTGTTAATCCTAGCATGATAAAGAAGATTCAAAGAGAGTGAGATGCCAGCTCCTTTCATTCAGTCAGTAGCTTCAAACATTTCTGGTATATGAAAAACATGTTTTTCAATGGCAAAAATCAATGAATATTGTAAATGCACAAACAGTAATATCTCCACATTGCAAGGTGCAATTCTGAAATTGTTTGCTTTTTCCTGCTAATCCTAGCATGATAAAGAAGATTCAAAGAGAGTGAGATGCCAGCTCCTTTCATTCAGTCAGTAGCTTCAAACATTTCTGGACGTTTTTCAATGGCAAAAATCAATGAATATTGTAAATGCACAAACAGTAATATCTCCACATTGCACGGTGCAATTCTGAAATTTTTAGCTTTTTCCTGTTAATCCTAGCATGATAAAGAAGATTCAAAGAGAGTGAGATGCCAGCTCCTTTCATTCAGTCAGTAGCTTCAAACATTTCTGGACGTTTTTCAATGGCAAAAATCAATGAATATTGTAAATGCACAAACAGTAATATCTCCACATTGCAAGGTGCAATTCTGAAATTTTTAGCTTTTTCCTGTTAATCCTAGCATGATAAAGAAGATTCAAAGAGAGTGAGATGCCAGCTCCTTTCATTTAGTCAGTAGCTTCAAACATTTCTGGTATATGAAAAACATGTTTTTCAATGGCAAAAATCAATGAATATTGTAAATGCACAAACAGTAATATCTCCACATTGCAAGGTGCAATTCTGAAATTTTTAGCTTTTTCCTGCTAATCCTAGCATGATAAAGAAGATTCAAAGAGAGTGAGATGCCAGCTCCTTTCATTCAGTCAGTAGCTTCAAACATTTCTGGTATATGAAAAACATGTTTTTCAAAGGCAAAAATCAATGAATATTGTAAATGCACAAACAGTAATATCTCCACATTGCAAGGTGCAATTCTGAAATTTTTAGCTTTTTCCTGCTAATCCTAGCATGATAAAGAAGATTCAAAGAGAGTGAGATGCCAGCTCCTTTCATTCAGTCAGTAGCTTCAAACATTTCTGGTATATGAAAAACATGTTTTTCAATGGCAAAAATCAATGAATATTGTAAATGCACAAACAGTAATATCTCCACATTGCACGGTGCAATTCTGAAATTTTTTGCTTTTTCCTGCTAATCCTAGCATGATAAAGAAGATTCAAAGAGAGTGAGATGCCAGCTCCTTTCATTCAGTCAGTAGCTTCAAACATTTCTGGTATATGAAAAACATGTTTTTCAATGGCAAAAATCAATGAATATTGTAAATGCACAAACAGTAATATCTCCACATTGCACGGTGCAATTCTGAAATTTTTTGCTTTTTCCTGCTAATCCTAGCATGATAAAGAAGATTCAAAGAGAGTGAGATGCCAGCTCCTTTCATTCAGTCAGTAGCTTCAAACATTTCTGGACGTTTTTCAATGGCAAAAATCAATGAATATTGTAAATGCACAAACAGTAATATCTCCACATTGCACGGTGCAATTCTGAAATTTTTAGCTTTTTCCTGCTAATCCTAGCATGATAAAGAAGATTCAAAGAGAGTGAGATGCCAGCTCCTTTCATTCAGTCAGTAGCTTCAAACATTTCTGGTATATGAAAAACATGTTTTTCAATGGCAAAAATCAATGAATATTGTAAATGCACAAACAGTAATATCTCCACATTGCAAGGTGCAATTCTGAAATTTTTAGCTTTTTCCTGCTAATCCTAGCATGATAAAGAAGATTCAAAGAGAGTGAGATGCCAGCTCCTTTCATTCAGTCAGTAGCTTCAAACATTTCTGGACGTTTTTCAATGGCAAAAATCAATGAATATTGTAAATGCACAAACAGTAATATCTCCACATTGCACGGTGCAATTCTGAAATTTTTTGCTTTTTCCTGCTAATCCTAGCATGATAAAGAAGATTCAAAGAGAGTGAGATGCCAGCTCCTTTCATTCAGTCAGTAGCTTCAAACATTTCTGGACGTTTTTCAATGGCAAAAATCAATGAATATTGTAAATGCACAAACAGTAATATCTCCACATTGCAAGGTGCAATTCTGAAATTTTTAGCTTTTTCCTGTTAATCCTAGCATGATAAAGAAGATTCAAAGAGAGTGAGATGCCAGCTCCTTTCATTCAGTCAGTAGCTTCAAACATTTCTGGTATATGAAAAACATGTTTTTCAATGGCAAAAATCAATGAATATTGTAAATGCACAAACAGTAATATCTCCACATTGCACGGTGCAATTCTGAAATTTTTTGCTTTTTCCTGCTAATCCTAGCATGATAAAGAAGATTCAAAGAGAGTGAGATGCCAGCTCCTTTCATTCAGTCAGTAGCTTCAAACATTTCTGGACGTTTTTCAATGGCAAAAATCAATGAATATTGTAAATGCACAAACAGTAATATCTCCACATTGCACGGTGCAATTCTGAAATTTTTAGCTTTTTCCTGTTAATCCTAGCATGATAAAGAAGATTCAAAGAGAGTGAGATGCCAGCTCCTTTCATTCAGTCAGTAGCTTCAAACATTTCTGGTATATGAAAAACATGTTTTTCAATGGCAAAAATCAATGAATATTGTAAATGCACAAACAGTAATATCTCCACATTGCAAGGTGCAATTCTGAAATTTTTTGCTTTTTCCTGCTAATCCTAGCATGATAAAGAAGATTCAAAGAGAGTGAGATGCCAGCTCCTTTCATTCAGTCAGTAGCTTCAAACATTTCTGGACGTTTTTCAATGGCAAAAATCAATGAATATTGTAAATGCACAAACAGTAATATCTCCACATTGCAAGGTGCAATTCTGAAACTTTTAGCTTTTTCCTGTTAATCCTAGCATGATAAAGAAGATTCAAAGAGAGTGAGATGCCAGCTCCTTTCATTCAGTCAGTAGCTTCAAACATTTCTGGTATATGAAAAACATGTTTTTCAATGGCAAAAATCAATGAATATTGTAAATGCACAAACAGTAATATCTCCACATTGCAAGGTGCAATTCTGAAATTTTTTGCTTTTTCCTGCTAATCCTAGCATGATAAAGAAGATTCAAAGAGAGTGAGATGCCAGCTCGTTTCATTCAGTCAGTAGCTTCAAACATTTCTGGACGTTTTTCAATGGCAAAAATCAATGAATATTGTAAATGCACAAACAGTAATATCTCCACATTGCAAGGTGCAATTCTGAAATGTTTAGCTTTTTCCTGTTAATCCTAGCATGATAAAGAAGATTCAAAGAGAGTGAGATGCCAGCTCCTTTCATTCAGTCAGTAGCTTCAAACATTTCTGGTATATGAAAAACATGTTTTTCAATGGCAAAAATCAATGAATATTGTAAATGCACAAACAGTAATATCTCCACATTGCACGGTGCAATTCTGAAATTTTTTGCTTTTTCCTGCTAATCCTAGCATGATAAAGAAGATTCAAAGAGAGTGAGATGCCAGCTCCTTTCATTCAGTCAGTAGCTTCAAACATTTCTGGACGTTTTTCAATGGCAAAAATCAATGAATATTGTAAATGCACAAACAGTAATATCTCCACATTGCAAGGTGCAATTCTGAAATTTTTTGCTTTTTCCTGCTAATCCTAGCATGATAAAGAAGATTCAAAGAGAGTGAGATGCCAGCTCCTTTCATTCAGTCAGTAGCTTCAAACATTTCTGGTATATGAAAAACATGTTTTTCAATGGCAAAAATCAATGAATATTGTAAATGCACAAACAGTAATATCTCCACATTGCAAGGTGCAATTCTGAAATTTTTTGCTTTTTCCTGCTAATCCTAGCATGATAAAGAAGATTCAAAGAGAGTGAGATGCCAGCTCCTTTCATTCAGTCAGTAGCTTCAAACATTTCTGGTATATGAAAAACATGTTTTTCAATGGCAAAAATCAATGAATATTGTAAATGCACAAACAGTAATATCTCCACATTGCAAGGTGCAATTCTGAAATTTTTAGCTTTTTCCTGCTAATCCTAGCATGATAAAGAAGATTCAAAGAGAGTGAGATGCCAGCTCCTTTCATTCAGTCAGTAGCTTCAAACATTTCTGGTATATGAAAAACATGTTTTTCAATGGCAAAAATCAATGAATATTGTAAATGCACAAACAGTAATATCTCCACATTGCAAGGTGCAATTCTGAAATTTTTTGCTTTTTCCTGTTAATCCTAGCATGATAAAGAAGATTCAAAGAGAGTGAGATGCCAGCTCCTTTCATTCAGTCAGTAGCTTCAAACATTTCTGGTATATGAAAAACATGTTTTTCAATGGCAAAAATCAATGAATATTGTAAATGCACAAACAGTAATATCTCCACATTGCACGGTGCAATTCTGAAATTTTTTGCTTTTTCCTGTTAATCCTAGCATGATAAAGAAGATTCAAAGAGAGTGAGATGCCAGCTCCTTTCATTCAGTCAGTAGCTTCAAACATTTCTGGTATATGAAAAACATGTTTTTCAATGGCAAAAATCAATGAATATTGTAAATGCACAAACAGTAATATCTCCACATTGCAAGGTGCAATTCTGAAATTTTTTGCTTTTTCCTGCTAATCCTAGCATGATAAAGAAGATTCAAAGAGAGTGAGATGCCAGCTCCTTTCATTCAGTCAGTAGCTTCAAACATTTCTGGACGTTTTTCAATGGCAAAAATCAATGAATATTGTAAATGCACAAACAGTAATATCTCCACATTGCAAGGTGCAATTCTGAAATTTTTTGCTTTTTCCTGCTAATCCTAGCATGATAAAGAAGATTCAAAGAGAGTGAGATGCCAGCTCCTTTCATTCAGTCAGTAGCTTCAAACATTTCTGGTATATGAAAAACATGTTTTTCAATGGCAAAAATCAATGAATATTGTAAATGCACAAACAGTAATATCTCCACATTGCAAGGTGCAATTCTGAAATTTTTAGCTTTTTCCTGTTAATCCTAGCATGATAAAGAAGATTCAAAGAGAGTGAGATGCCAGCTCCTTTCATTCAGTCAGTAGCTTCAAACATTTCTGGTATATGAAAAACATGTTTTTCAATGGCAAAAATCAATGAATATTGTAAATGCACAAACAGTAATATCTCCACATTGCAAGGTGCAATTCTGAAATTTTTTGCTTTTTCCTGCTAATCCTAGCATGATAAAGAAGATTCAAAGAGAGTGAGATGCCAGCTCCTTTCATTCAGTCAGTAGCTTCAAACATTTCTGGTATATGAAAAACATGTTTTTCAATGGCAAAAATCAATGAATATTGTAAATGCACAAACAGTAATATCTCCACATTGCACGGTGCAATTCTGAAATTTTTTGCTTTTTCCTGTTAATCCTAGCATGATAAAGAAGATTCAAAGAGAGTGAGATGCCAGCTCCTTTCATTCAGTCAGTAGCTTCAAACATTTCTGGTATATGAAAAACATGTTTTTCAATGGCAAAAATCAATGAATATTGTAAATGCACAAACAGTAATATCTCCACATTGCAAGGTGCAATTCTGAAATTTTTTGCTTTTTCCTGCTAATCCTAGCATGATAAAGAAGATTCAAAGAGAGTGAGATGCCAGCTCCTTTCATTCAGTCAGTAGCTTCAAACATTTCTGGACGTTTTTCAATGGCAAAAATCAATGAATATTGTAAATGCACAAACAGTAATATCTCCACATTGCAAGGTGCAATTCTGAAATTTTTTGCTTTTTCCTGTTAATCCTAGCATGATAAAGAAGATTCAAAGAGAGTGAGATGCCAGCTCCTTTCATTCAGTCAGTAGCTTCAAACATTTCTGGTATATGAAAAACATGTTTTTCAATGGCAAAAATCAATGAATATTGTAAATGCACAAACAGTAATATCTTTACATTGCAAGGTGCAATTCTGAAATTTTTTGCTTTTTCCTGCTAATCCTAGCATGATAAAGAAGATTCAAAGAGAGTGAGATGCCAGCTCCTTTCATTCAGTCAGTAGCTTCAAACATTTCTGGACGTTTTTCAATGGCAAAAATCAATGAATATTGTAAATGCACAAACAGTAATATCTCCACATTGCACGGTGCAATTCTGAAATTTTTAGCTTTTTCCTGTTAATCCTAGCATGATAAAGAAGATTCAAAGAGAGTGAGATGCCAGCTCCTTTCATTCAGTCAGTAGCTTCAAACATTTCTGGACGTTTTTCAATGGCAAAAATCAATGAATATTGTAAATGCACAAACAGTAATATCTCCACATTGCAAGGTGCAATTCTGAAATTTTTAGCTTTTTCCTGTTAATCCTAGCATGATAAAGAAGATTCAAAGAGAGTGAGATGCCAGCTCCTTTCATTCAGTCAGTAGCTTCAAACATTTCTGGTATATGAAAAACATGTTTTTCAATGGCAAAAATCAATGAATATTGTAAATGCACAAACAGTAATATCTCCACATTGCAAGGTGCAATTCTGAAATTTTTTGCTTTTTCCTGCTAATCCTAGCATGATAAAGAAGATTCAAAGAGAGTGAGATGCCAGCTCCTTTCATTCAGTCAGTAGCTTCAAACATTTCTGGTATATGAAAAACATGTTTTTCAATGGCAAAAATCAATGAATATTGTAAATGCACAAACAGTAATATCTCCACATTGCAAGGTGCAATTCTGAAATTTTTAGCTTTTTCCTGTTAATCCTAGCATGATAAAGAAGATTCAAAGAGAGTGAGATGCCAGCTCCTTTCATTCAGTCAGTAGCTTCAAACATTTCTGGTATATGAAAAACATGTTTTTCAATGGCAAAAATCAATGAATATTGTAAATGCACAAACAGTAATATCTCCACATTGCAAGGTGCAATTCTGAAATTTTTTGCTTTTTCCTGCTAATCCTAGCATGATAAAGAAGATTCAAAGAGAGTGAGATGCCAGCTCCTTTCATTCAGTCAGTAGCTTCAAACATTTCTGGTATATGAAAAACATGTTTTTCAATGGCAAAAATCAATGAATATTGTAAATGCACAAACAGTAATATCTCCACATTGCACGGTGCAATTCTGAAATTTTTTGCTTTTTCCTGTTAATCCTAGCATGATAAAGAAGATTCAAAGAGAGTGAGATGCCAGCTCTTTTCATTCAGTCAGTAGCTTCAAACATTTCTGGTATATGAAAAACATGTTTTTCAATGGCAAAAATCAATGAATATTGTAAATGCACAAACAGTAATATCTCCACATTGCAAGGTGCAATTCTGAAATTTTTTGCTTTTTCCTGCTAATCCTAGCATGATAAAGAAGATTCAAAGAGAGTGAGATGCCAGCTCCTTTCATTCAGTCAGTAGCTTCAAACATTTCTGGACGTTTTTCAATGGCAAAAATCAATGAATATTGTAAATGCACAAACAGTAATATCTCCACATTGCAAGGTGCAATTCTGAAATTTTTTGCTTTTTCCTGTTAATCCTAGCATGATAAAGAAGATTCAAAGAGAGTGAGATGCCAGCTCCTTTCATTCAGTCAGTAGCTTCAAACATTTCTGGTATATGAAAAACATGTTTTTCAATGGCAAAAATCAATGAATATTGTAAATGCACAAACAGTAATATCTCCACATTGCAAGGTGCAATTCTGAAATTTTTTGCTTTTTCCTGCTAATCCTAGCATGATAAAGAAGATTCAAAGAGAGTGAGATGCCAGCTCCTTTCATTCAGTCAGTAGCTTCAAACATTTCTGGACGTTTTTCAATGGCAAAAATCAATGAATATTGTAAATGCACAAACAGTAATATCTCCACATTGCACGGTGCAATTCTGAAATTTTTAGCTTTTTCCTGTTAATCCTAGCATGATAAAGAAGATTCAAAGAGAGTGAGATGCCAGCTCCTTTCATTCAGTCAGTAGCTTCAAACATTTCTGGACGTTTTTCAATGGCAAAAATCAATGAATATTGTAAATGCACAAACAGTAATATCTCCACATTGCAAGGTGCAATTCTGAAATTTTTAGCTTTTTCCTGTTAATCCTAGCATGATAAAGAAGATTCAAAGAGAGTGAGATGCCAGCTCCTTTCATTCAGTCAGTAGCTTCAAACATTTCTGGTATATGAAAAACATGTTTTTCAATGGCAAAAATCAATGAATATTGTAAATGCACAAACAGTAATATCTCCACATTGCAAGGTGCAATTCTGAAATTTTTTGCTTTTTCCTGCTAATCCTAGCATGATAAAGAAGATTCAAAGAGAGTGAGATGCCAGCTCCTTTCATTCAGTCAGTAGCTTCAAACATTTCTGGTATATGAAAAACATGTTTTTCAATGGCAAAAATCAATGAATATTGTAAATGCACAAACAGTAATATCTCCACATTGCAAGGTGCAATTCTGAAATTTTTAGCTTTTTCCTGCTAATCCTAGCATGATAAAGAAGATTCAAAGAGAGTGAGATGCCAGCTCCTTTCATTCAGTCAGTAGCTTCAAACATTTCTGGTATATGAAAAACATGTTTTTCAATGGCAAAAATCAATGAATATTGTAAATGCACAAACAGTAATATCTCCACATTGCACAGTGCAATTCTGAAATTTTTTGCTTTTTCCTGCTAATCCTAGCATGATAAAGAAGATTCAAAGAGAGAGAGATGCCAGCTCCTTTCATTCAGTCAGTAGCTTCAAACATTTCTGGTATATGAAAAACATGTTTTTCAATGGCAAAAATCAATGAATATTGTAAATGCACAAACAGTAATATCTCCACATTGCACGGTGCAATTCTGAAATTTTTTGCTTTTTCCTGCTAATCCTAGCATGATAAAGAAGATTCAAAGAGAGTGAGATGCCAGCTCCTTTCATTCAGTCAGTAGCTTCAAACATTTCTGGACGTTTTTCAATGGCAAAAATCAATGAATATTGTAAATGCACAAACAGTAATATCTCCACATTGCAAGGTGCAATTCTGAAATTTTTTGCTTTTTCCTGCTAATCCTAGCATGATAAAGAAGATTCAAAGAGAGTGAGATGCCAGCTCCTTTCATTCAGTCAGTAGCTTCAAACATTTCTGGTATATGAAAAACATGTTTTTCAATGGCAAAAATCAATGAATATTGTAAATGCACAAACAGTAATATCTCCACATTGCACGGTGCAATTCTGAAATTTTTAGCTTTTTCCTGTTAATCCTAGCATGATAAAGAAGATTCAAAGAGAGTGAGATGCCAGCTCCTTTCATTCAGTCAGTAGCTTCAAACATTTCTGGTATATGAAAAACATGTTTTTCAATGGCAAAAATCAATGAATATTGTAAATGCACAAACAGTAATATCTCCACATTGCACGGTGCAATTCTGAAATTTTTTGCTTTTTCCTGCTAATCCTAGCATGATAAAGAAGATTCAAAGAGAGTGAGATGCCAGCTCCTTTCATTCAGTCAGTAGCTTCAAACATTTCTGGACGTTTTTCAATGGCAAAAATCAATGAATATTGTAAATGCACAAACAGTAATATCTCCACATTGCACGGTGCAATTCTGAAATTTTTAGCTTTTTCCTGTTAATCCTAGCATGATAAAGAAGATTCAAAGAGAGTGAGATGCCAGCTCCTTTCATTCAGTCAGTAGCTTCAAACATTTCTGGTATATGAAAAACATGTTTTTCAATGGCAAAAATCAATGAATATTGTAAATGCACAAACAGTAATATCTCCACATTGCAAGGTGCAATTCTGAAATTTTTTGCTTTTTCCTGCTAATCCTAGCATGATAAAGAAGATTCAAAGAGAGTGAGATGCCAGCTCCTTTCATTCAGTCAGTAGCTTCAAACATTTCTGGACGTTTTTCAATGGCAAAAATCAATGAATATTGTAAATGCACAAACAGTAATATCTCCACATTGCAAGGTGCAATTCTGAAATTTTTAGCTTTTTCCTGTTAATCCTAGCATGATAAAGAAGATTCAAAGAGAGTGAGATGCCAGCTCCTTTCATTCAGTCAGTAGCTTCAAACATTTCTGGTATATGAAAAACATGTTTTTCAATGGCAAAAATCAATGAATATTGTAAATGCACAAACAGTAATATCTCCACATTGCAAGGTGCAATTCTGAAATTTTTTGCTTTTTCCTGCTAATCCTAGCATGATAAAAAAGATTCAAAGAGAGTGAGATGCCAGCTCCTTTCATTCAGTCAGTAGCTTCAAACATTTCTGGACGTTTTTCAATGGCAAAAATCAATGAATATTGTAAATGCACAAACAGTAATATCTCCACATTGCAAGGTGCAATTCTGAAATTTTTAGCTTTTTCCTGTTAATCCTAGCATGATAAAGAAGATTCAAAGAGAGTGAGATGCCAGCTCCTTTCATTCAGTCAGTAGCTTCAAACATTTCTGGTATATGAAAAACATGTTTTTCAATGGCAAAAATCAATGAATATTGTAAATGCACAAACAGTAATATCTCCACATTGCACGGTGCAATTCTGAAATTTTTTGCTTTTTCCTGCTAATCCTAGCATGATAAAGAAGATTCAAAGAGAGTGAGATGCCAGCTCCTTTCATTCAGTCAGTAGCTTCAAACATTTCTGGACGTTTTTCAATGGCAAAAATCAATGAATATTGTAAATGCACAAACAGTAATATCTCCACATTGCAAGGTGCAATTCTGAAATTTTTTGCTTTTTCCTGCTAATCCTAGCATGATAAAGAAGATTCAAAGAGAGTGAGATGCCAGCTCCTTTCATTCAGTCAGTAGCTTCAAACATTTCTGGTATATGAAAAACATGTTTTTCAATGGCAAAAATCAATGAATATTGTAAATGCACAAACAGTAATATCTCCACATTGCAAGGTGCAATTCTGAAATTTTTTGCTTTTTCCTGCTAATCCTAGCATGATAAAGAAGATTCAAAGAGAGTGAGATGCCAGCTCCTTTCATTCAGTCAGTAGCTTCAAACATTTCTGGTATATGAAAAACATGTTTTTCAATGGCAAAAATCAATGAATATTGTAAATGCACAAACAGTAATATCTCCACATTGCACGGTGCAATTCTGAAATTTTTAGCTTTTTCCTGTTAATCCTAGCATGATAAAGAAGATTCAAAGAGAGTGAGATGCCAGCTCCTTTCATTCAGTCAGTAGCTTCAAACATTTCTGGTATATGAAAAACATGTTTTTCAATGGCAAAAATCAATGAATATTGTAAATGCACAAACAGTAATATCTCCACATTGCAAGGTGCAATTCTGAAATTTTTTGCTTTTTCCTGCTAATCCTAGCATGATAAAGAAGATTCAAAGAGAGTGAGATGCCAGCTCCTTTCATTCAGTCAGTAGCTTCAAACATTTCTGGTATATGAAAAACATGTTTTTCAATGGCAAAAATCAATGAATATTGTAAATGCACAAACAGTAATATCTCCACATTGCAAGGTGCAATTCTGAAATTTTTAGCTTTTTCCTGTTAATCCTAGCATGATAAAGAAGATTCAAAGAGAGTGAGATGCCAGCTCCTTTCATTCAGTCAGTAGCTTCAAACATTTCTGAACGTTTTTCAATGGCAAAAATCAATGAATATTGTAAATGCACAAACAGTAATATCTCCACATTGCAAGGTGCAATTCTGAAATTTTTTGCTTTTTCCTGCTAATCCTAGCATGATAAAGAAGATTCAAAGAGAGTGAGATGCCAGCTCCTTTCATTCAGTCAGTAGCTTCAAACATTTCTGGTATATGAAAAACATGTTTTTCAATGGCAAAAATCAATGAATATTGTAAATGCACAAACAGTAATATCTCCACATTGCACGGTGCAATTCTGAAATTTTTTGCATTTTCCTGCTAATCCTAGCATGATAAAGAAGATTCAAAGAGAGTGAGATGCCAGCTCCTTTCATTCAGTCAGTAGCTTCAAACATTTCTGGACGTTTTTCAATGGCAAAAATCAATGAATATTGTAAATGCACAAACAGTAATATCTCCACATTGCAAGGTGCAATTCTGAAATTTTTTGCTTTTTCCTGCTAATCCTAGCATGATAAAGAAGATTCAAAGAGAGTGAGATGCCAGCTCCTTTCATTCAGTCAGTAGCTTCAAACATTTCTGGTATATGAAAAACATGTTTTTCAATGGCAAAAATCAATGAATATTGTAAATGCACAAACAGTAATATCTCCACATTGCAAGGTGCAATTCTGAAATTTTTAGCTTTTTCCTGTTAATCCTAGCATGATAAAGAAGATTCAAAGAGAGTGAGATGCCAGCTCCTTTCATTCAGTCAGTAGCTTCAAACATTTCTGGTATATGAAAAACATGTTTTTCAATGGCAAAAATCAATGAATATTGTAAATGCACAAACAGTAATATCTCCACATTGCAAGGTGCAATTCTGAAATTTTTTGCTTTTTCCTGCTAATCCTAGCATGATAAAGAAGATTCAAAGAGAGTGAGATGCCAGCTCCTTTCATTCAGTCAGTAGCTTCAAACATTTCTGGTATATGAAAAACATGTTTTTCAATGGCAAAAATCAATGAATATTGTAAATGCACAAACAGTAATATCTCCACATTGCAAGGTGCAATTCTGAAATTTTTAGCTTTTTCCTGTTAATCCTAGCATGATAAAGAAGATTCAAAGAGAGTGAGATGCCAGCTCCTTTCAATCAGTCAGTAGCTTCAAACATTTCTGGTATATGAAAAACATGTTTTTCAATGGCAAAAATCAATGAATATTGTAAATGCACAAACAGTAATATCTCCACATTGCAAGGTGCAATTCTGAAATTTTTTGCTTTTTCCTGCTAATCCTAGCATGATAAAGAAGATTCAAAGAGAGTGAGATGCCAGCTCCTTTCATTCAGTCAGTAGCTTCAAACATTTCTGGTATATGAAAAACATGTTTTTCAATGGCAAAAATCAATGAATATTGTAAATGCACAAACAGTAATATCTCCACATTGCACGGTGCAATTCTGAAATTTTTTGCTTTTTCCTGTTAATCCTAGCATGATAAAGAAGATTCAAAGAGAGTGAGATGCCAGCTCCTTTCATTCAGTCAGTAGCTTCAAACATTTCTGGTATATGAAAAACATGTTTTTCAATGGCAAAAATCAATGAATATTGTAAATGCACAAACAGTAATATCTCCACATTGCAAGGTGCAATTCTGAAATTTTTTGCTTTTTCCTGCTAATCCTAGCATGATAAAGAAGATTCAAAGAGAGTGAGATGCCAGCTCCTTTCATTCAGTCAGTAGCTTCAAACATTTCTGGACGTTTTTCAATGGCAAAAATCAATGAATATTGTAAATGCACAAACAGTAATATCTCCACATTGCAAGGTGCAATTCTGAAATTTTTTGCTTTTTCCTGTTAATCCTAGCATGATAAAGAAGATTCAAAGAGAGTGAGATGCCAGCTCCTTTCATTCAGTCAGTAGCTTCAAACATTTCTGGTATATGAAAAACATGTTTTTCAATGGCAAAAATCAATGAATATTGTAAATGCACAAACAGTAATATCTCCACATTGCAAGGTGCAATTCTGAAATTTTTTGCTTTTTCCTGCTAATCCTAGCATGATAAAGAAGATTCAAAGAGAGTGAGATGCCAGCTCCTTTCATTCAGTCAGTAGCTTCAAACATTTCTGGACGTTTTTCAATGGCAAAAATCAATGAATATTGTAAATGCACAAACAGTAATATCTCCACATTGCACGGTGCAATTCTGAAATTTTTAGCTTTTTCCTGTTAATCCTAGCATGATAAAGAAGATTCAAAGAGAGTGAGATGCCAGCTCCTTTCATTCAGTCAGTAGCTTCAAACATTTCTGGACGTTTTTCAATGGCAAAAATCAATGAATATTGTAAATGCACAAACAGTAATATCTCCACATTGCAAGGTGCAATTCTGAAATTTTTAGCTTTTTCCTGTTAATCCTAGCATGATAAAGAAGATTCAAAGAGAGTGAGATGCCAGCTCCTTTCATTCAGTCAGTAGCTTCAAACATTTCTGGTATATGAAAAACATGTTTTTCAATGGCAAAAATCAATGAATATTGTAAATGCACAAACAGTAATATCTCCACATTGCAAGGTGCAATTCTGAAATTTTTTGCTTTTTCCTGCTAATCCTAGCATGATAAAGAAGATTCAAAGAGAGTGAGATGCCAGCTCCTTT
The DNA here is from genome assembly GCF_046119375.1 of Phyllobates terribilis. Lineage (NCBI taxonomy): Eukaryota > Metazoa > Chordata > Amphibia > Anura > Dendrobatidae > Phyllobates > Phyllobates terribilis. The sequence continues at coordinate 27,979 of NW_027365404.1, forward strand.
CATTCAGTCAGTAGCTTCAAACATTTCTGGTATATGAAAAACATGTTTTTCAATGGCAAAAATCAATGAATATTGTAAATGCACAAACAGTAATATCTCCACATTGCAAGGTGCAATTCTGAAATTTTTAGCTTTTTCCTGTTAATCCTAGCATGATAAAGAAGATTCAAAGAGAGTGAGATGCCAGCTCCTTTCATTCAGTCAGTAGCTTCAAACATTTCTGGTATATGAAAAACATGTTTTTCAATGGCAAAAATCAATGAATATTGTAAATGCACAAACAGTAATATCTCCACATTGCAAGGTGCAATTCTGAAATTTTTTGCTTTTTCCTGCTAATCCTAGCATGATAAAGAAGATTCAAAGAGAGTGAGATGCCAGCTCCTTTCATTCAGTCAGTAGCTTCAAACATTTCTGGTATATGAAAAACATGTTTTTCAATGGCAAAAATCAATGAATATTGTAAATGCACAAACAGTAATATCTCCACATTGCACGGTGCAATTCTGAAATTTTTTGCTTTTTCCTGTTAATCCTAGCATGATAAAGAAGATTCAAAGAGAGTGAGATGCCAGCTCTTTTCATTCAGTCAGTAGCTTCAAACATTTCTGGTATATGAAAAACATGTTTTTCAATGGCAAAAATCAATGAATATTGTAAATGCACAAACAGTAATATCTCCACATTGCAAGGTGCAATTCTGAAATTTTTTGCTTTTTCCTGCTAATCCTAGCATGATAAAGAAGATTCAAAGAGAGTGAGATGCCAGCTCCTTTCATTCAGTCAGTAGCTTCAAACATTTCTGGACGTTTTTCAATGGCAAAAATCAATGAATATTGTAAATGCACAAACAGTAATATCTCCACATTGCAAGGTGCAATTCTGAAATTTTTTGCTTTTTCCTGTTAATCCTAGCATGATAAAGAAGATTCAAAGAGAGTGAGATGCCAGCTCCTTTCATTCAGTCAGTAGCTTCAAACATTTCTGGTATATGAAAAACATGTTTTTCAATGGCAAAAATCAATGAATATTGTAAATGCACAAACAGTAATATCTCCACATTGCAAGGTGCAATTCTGAAATTTTTTGCTTTTTCCTGCTAATCCTAGCATGATAAAGAAGATTCAAAGAGAGTGAGATGCCAGCTCCTTTCATTCAGTCAGTAGCTTCAAACATTTCTGGACGTTTTTCAATGGCAAAAATCAATGAATATTGTAAATGCACAAACAGTAATATCTCCACATTGCACGGTGCAATTCTGAAATTTTTAGCTTTTTCCTGTTAATCCTAGCATGATAAAGAAGATTCAAAGAGAGTGAGATGCCAGCTCCTTTCATTCAGTCAGTAGCTTCAAACATTTCTGGACGTTTTTTAATGGCAAAAATCAATGAATATTGTAAATGCACAAACAGTAATATCTCCACATTGCAAGGTGCAATTCTGAAATTTTTAGCTTTTTCCTGTTAATCCTAGCATGATAAAGAAGATTCAAAGAGAGTGAGATGCCAGCTCCTTTCATTCAGTCAGTAGCTTCAAACATTTCTGGTATATGAAAAACATGTTTTTCAATGGCAAAAATCAATGAATATTGTAAATGCACAAACAGTAATATCTCCACATTGCAAGGTGCAATTCTGAAATTTTTTGCTTTTTCCTGCTAATCCTAGCATGATAAAGAAGATTCAAAGAGAGTGAGATGCCAGCTCCTTTCATTCAGTCAGTAGCTTCAAACATTTCTGGTATATGAAAAACATGTTTTTCAATGGCAAAAATCAATGAATATTGTAAATGCACAAACAGTAATATCTCCACATTGCAAGGTGCAATTCTGAAATTTTTAGCTTTTTCCTGCTAATCCTAGCATGATAAAGAAGATTCAAAGAGAGTGAGATGCCAGCTCCTTTCATTCAGTCAGTAGCTTCAAACATTTCTGGTATATGAAAAACATGTTTTTCAATGGCAAAAATCAATGAATATTGTAAATGCACAAACAGTAATATCTCCACATTGCACAGTGCAATTCTGAAATTTTTTGCTTTTTCCTGCTAATCCTAGCATGATAAAGAAGATTCAAAGAGAGAGAGATGCCAGCTCCTTTCATTCAGTCAGTAGCTTCAAACATTTCTGGTATATGAAAAACATGTTTTTCAATGGCAAAAATCAATGAATATTGTAAATGCACAAACAGTAATATCTCCACATTGCACGGTGCAATTCTGAAATTTTTTGCTTTTTCCTGCTAATCCTAGCATGATAAAGAAGATTCAAAGAGAGTGAGATGCCAGCTCCTTTCATTCAGTCAGTAGCTTCAAACATTTCTGGACGTTTTTCAATGGCAAAAATCAATGAATATTGTAAATGCACAAACAGTAATATCTCCACATTGCAAGGTGCAATTCTGAAATTTTTTGCTTTTTCCTGCTAATCCTAGCATGATAAAGAAGATTCAAAGAGAGTGAGATGCCAGCTCCTTTCATTCAGTCAGTAGCTTCAAACATTTCTGGTATATGAAAAACATGTTTTTCAATGGCAAAAATCAATGAATATTGTAAATGCACAAACAGTAATATCTCCACATTGCACGGTGCAATTCTGAAATTTTTAGCTTTTTCCTGTTAATCCTAGCATGATAAAGAAGATTCAAAGAGAGTGAGATGCCAGCTCCTTTCATTCAGTCAGTAGCTTCAAACATTTCTGGTATATGAAAAACATGTTTTTCAATGGCAAAAATCAATGAATATTGTAAATGCACAAACAGTAATATCTCCACATTGCACGGTGCAATTCTGAAATTTTTTGCTTTTTCCTGCTAATCCTAGCATGATAAAGAAGATTCAAAGAGAGTGAGATGCCAGCTCCTTTCATTCAGTCAGTAGCTTCAAACATTTCTGGATGTTTTTCAATGGCAAAAATCAATGAATATTGTAAATGCACAAACAGTAATATCTCCACATTGCACGGAGCAATTCTGAAATTTTTAGCTTTTTCCTGTTAATCCTAGCATGATAAAGAAGATTCAAAGAGAGTGAGATGCCAGCTCCTTTCATTCAGTCAGTAGCTTCAAACATTTCTGGTATATGAAAAACATGTTTTTCAATGGCAAAAATCAATGAATATTGTAAATGCACAAACAGTAATATCTCCACATTGCAAGGTGCAATTCTGAAATTTTTTGCTTTTTCCTGCTAATCCTAGCATGATAAAGAAGATTCAAAGAGAGTGAGATGCCAGCTCCTTTCATTCAGTCAGTAGCTTCAAACATTTCTGGACGTTTTTCAATGGCAAAAATCAATGAATATTGTAAATGCACAAACAGTAATATCTCCACATTGCAAGGTGCAATTCTGAAATTTTTAGCTTTTTCCTGTTAATCCTAGCATGATAAAGAAGATTCAAAGAGAGTGAGATGCCAGCTCCTTTCATTCAGTCAGTAGCTTCAAACATTTCTGGTATATGAAAAACATGTTTTTCAATGGCAAAAATCAATGAATATTGTAAATGCACAAACAGTAATATCTCCACATTGCAAGGTGCAATTCTGAAATTTTTTGCTTTTTCCTGCTAATCCTAGCATGATAAAGAAGATTCAAAGAGAGTGAGATGCCAGCTCCTTTCATTCAGTCAGTAGCTTCAAACATTTCTGGACGTTTTTCAATGGCAAAAATCAATGAATATTGTAAATGCACAAACAGTAATATCTCCACATTGCAAGGTGCAATTCTGAAATTTTTAGCTTTTTCCTGTTAATCCTAGCATGATAAAGAAGATTCAAAGAGAGTGAGATGCCAGCTCCTTTCATTCAGTCAGTAGCTTCAAACATTTCTGGTATATGAAAAACATGTTTTTCAATGGCAAAAATCAATGAATATTGTAAATGCACAAACAGTAATATCTCCACATTGCACGGTGCAATTCTGAAATTTTTTGCTTTTTCCTGCTAATCCTAGCATGATAAAGAAGATTCAAAGAGAGTGAGATGCCAGCTCCTTTCATTCAGTCAGTAGCTTCAAACATTTCTGGACGTTTTTCAATGGCAAAAATCAATGAATATTGTAAATGCACAAACAGTAATATCTCCACATTGCAAGGTGCAATTCTGAAATTTTTTGCTTTTTCCTGCTAATCCTAGCATGATAAAGAAGATTCAAAGAGAGTGAGATGCCAGCTCCTTTCATTCAGTCAGAAGCTTCAAACATTTCTGGTATATGAAAAACATGTTTTTCAATGGCAAAAATCAATGAATATTGTAAATGCACAAACAGTAATATCTCCACATTGCAAGGTGCAATTCTGAAATTTTTTGCTTTTTCCTGCTAATCCTAGCATGATAAAGAAGATTCAAAGAGAGTGAGATGCCAGCTCCTTTCATTCAGTCAGTAGCTTCAAACATTTCTGGTATATGAAAAACATGTTTTTCAATGGCAAAAATCAATGAATATTGTAAATGCACAAACAGTAATATCTCCACATTGCACGGTGCAATTCTGAAATTTTTAGCTTTTTCCTGTTAATCCTAGCATGATAAAGAAGATTCAAAGAGAGTGAGATGCCAGCTCCTTTCATTCAGTCAGTAGCTTCAAACATTTCTGGTATATGAAAAACATGTTTTTCAATGGCAAAAATCAATGAATATTGTAAATGCACAAACAGTAATATCTCCACATTGCAAGGTGCAATTCTGAAATTTTTTGCTTTTTCCTGCTAATCCTAGCATGATAAAGAAGATTCAAAGAGAGTGAGATGCCAGCTCCTTTCATTCAGTCAGTAGCTTCAAACATTTCTGGTATATGAAAAACATGTTTTTCAATGGCAAAAATCAATGAATATTGTAAATGCACAAACAGTAATATCTCCACATTGCAAGGTGCAATTCTGAAATTTTTAGCTTTTTCCTGTTAATCCTAGCATGATAAAGAAGATTCAAAGAGAGTGAGATGCCAGCTCCTTTCATTCAGTCAGTAGCTTCAAACATTTCTGGACGTTTTTCAATGGCAAAAATCAATGAATATTGTAAATGCACAAACAGTAATATCTCCACATTGCAAGGTGCAATTCTGAAATTTTTTGCTTTTTCCTGCTAATCCTAGCATGATAAAGAAGATTCAAAGAGAGTGAGATGCCAGCTCCTTTCATTCAGTCAGTAGCTTCAAACATTTCTGGTATATGAAAAACATGTTTTTCAATGGCAAAAATCAATGAATATTGTAAATGCACAAACAGTAATATCTCCACATTGCACGGTGCAATTCTGAAATTTTTTGCATTTTCCTGCTAATCCTAGCATGATAAAGAAGATTCAAAGAGAGTGAGATGCCAGCTCCTTTCATTCAGTCAGTAGCTTCAAACATTTCTGGACGTTTTTCAATGGCAAAAATCAATGAATATTGTAAATGCACAAACAGTAATATCTCCACATTGCAAGGTGCAATTCTGAAATTTTTTGCTTTTTCCTGCTAATCCTAGCATGATAAAGAAGATTCAAAGAGAGTGAGATGCCAGCTCCTTTCATTCAGTCAGTAGCTTCAAACATTTCTGGTATATGAAAAACATGTTTTTCAATGGCAAAAATCAATGAATATTGTAAATGCACAAACAGTAATATCTCCACATTGCAAGGTGCAATTCTGAAATTTTTAGCTTTTTCCTGTTAATCCTAGCATGATAAAGAAGATTCAAAGAGAGTGAGATGCCAGCTCCTTTCATTCAGTCAGTAGCTTCAAACATTTCTGGTATATGAAAAACATGTTTTTCAATGGCAAAAATCAATGAATATTGTAAATGCACAAACAGTAATATCTCCACATTGCAAGGTGCAATTCTGAAATTTTTTGCTTTTTCCTGCTAATCCTAGCATGATAAAGAAGATTCGAAGAGAGTGAGATGCCAGCTCCTTTCATTCAGTCAGTAGCTTCAAACATTTCTGGTATATGAAAAACATGTTTTTCAATGGCAAAAATCAATGAATATTGTAAATGCACAAACAGTAATATCTCCACATTGCACGGTGCAATTCTGAAATTTTTAGCTTTTTCCTGTTAATCCTAGCATGATAAAGAAGATTCAAAGAGAGTGAGATGCCAGCTCCTTTCATTCAGTCAGTAGCTTCAAACATTTCTGGTATATGAAAAACATGTTTTTCAATGGCAAAAATCAATGAATATTGTAAATGCACAAACAGTAATATCTCCACATTGCAAGGTGCAATTCTGAAATTTTTTGCTTTTTCCTGTTAATCCTAGCATGATAAAGAAGATTCAAAGAGAGTGAGATGCCAGCTCCTTTCATTCAGTCAGTAGCTTCAAACATTTCTGGTATATGAAAAACATGTTTTTCAATGGCAAAAATCAATGAATATTGTAAATGCACAAACAGTAATATCTCCACATTGCACGGTGCAATTCTGAAATTTTTAGCTTTTTCCTGCTAATCCTAGCATGATAAAGAAGATTCAAAGAGAGTGAGATGCCAGCTCCTTTCATTCAGTCAGTAGCTTCAAACATTTCTGGACGTTTTTCAATGGCAAAAATCAATGAATATTGTAAATGCACAAACAGTAATATCTCCACATTGCAAGGTGCAATTCTGAAATTTTTAGCTTTTTCCTGTTAATCCTAGCATGATAAAGAAGATTCAAAGAGAGTGAGATGCCAGCTCCTTTCATTCAGTCAGTAGCTTCAAACATTTCTGGACGTTTTTCAATGGCAAAAATCAATGAATATTGTAAATGCACAAACAGTAATATCTCCACATTGCACGGTGCAATTCTGAAATTTTTAGCTTTTTCCTGTTAATCCTAGCATGATAAAGAAGATTCAAAGAGAGTGAGATGCCAGCTCCTTTCATTCAGTCAGTAGCTTCAAACATTTCTGGTATATGAAAAACATGTTTTTCAATGGCAAAAATCAATGAATATTGTAAATGCACAAACAGTAATATCTCCACATTGCACGGTGCAATTCTGAAATTTTTAGCTTTTTCCTGCTAATCCTAGCATGATAAAGAAGATTCAAAGAGAGTGAGATGCCAGCTCCTTTCATTCAGTCAGTAGCTTCAAACATTTCTGGTATATGAAAAACATGTTTTTCAATGGCAAAAATCAATGAATATTGTAAATGCACAAACAGTAATATCTCCACATTGCACGGTGCAATTCTGAAATTTTTAGCTTTTTCCTGCTAATCCTAGCATGATAAAGAAGATTCAAAGAGAGTGAGATGCCAGCTCCTTTCATTCAGTCAGTAGCTTCAAACATTTCTGGACGTTTTTCAATGGCAAAAATCAATGAATATTGTAAATGCACAAACAGTAATATCTCCACATTGCAAGGTGCAATTCTGAAATTTTTAGCTTTTTCCTGTTAATCCTAGCATGATAAAGAAGATTCAAAGAGAGTGAGATGCCAGCTCCTTTCATTCAGTCAGTAGCTTCAAACATTTCTGGACGTTTTTCAATGGCAAAAATCAATGAATATTGTAAATGCACAAACAGTAATATCTCCACATTGCAAGGTGCAATTCTGAAATTTTTAGCTTATTCCTGTTAATCCTAGCATGATAAAGAAGATTCAAAGAGAGTGAGATGCCAGCTCCTTTCATTCAGTCAGTAGCTTCAAACATTTCTGGTATATGAAAAACATGTTTTTCAATGGCAAAAATCAATGAATATTGTAAATGCACAAACAGTAATATCTCCACATTGCAAGGTGCAATTCTGAAATTTTTAGCTTTTTCCTGTTAATCCTAGCATGATAAAGAAGATTCAAAGAGAGTGAGATGCCAGCTCCTTTCATTCAGTCAGTAGCTTCAAACATTTCTGGTATATGAAAAACATGTTTTTCAATGGCAAAAATCAATGAATATTGTAAATGCACAAACAGTAATATCTCCACATTGCAAGGTGCAATTCTGAAATTTTTTGCTTTTTCCTGTTAATCCTAGCATGATAAAGAAGATTCAAAGAGAGTGAGATGCCAGCTCCTTTCATTCAGTCAGTAGCTTCAAACATTTCTGGTATATGAAAAACATGTTTTTCAATGGCAAAAATCAATGAATATTGTAAATGCACAAACAGTAATATCTCCACATTGCAAGGTGCAATTCTGAAATTTTTAGCTTTTTCCTGCTAATCCTAGCATGATAAAGAAGATTCAAAGAGAGTGAGATGCCAGCTCCTTTCATTCAGTCAGTAGCTTCAAACATTTCTGGTATATGAAAAACATGTTTTTCAATGGCAAAAATCAATGAATATTGTAAATGCACAAACAGTAATATCTCCACATTGCACGGTGCAATTCTGAAATTTTTTGCTTTTTCCTGCTAATCCTAGCATGATAAAGAAGATTCAAAGAGAGTGAGATGCCAGCTCCTTTCATTCAGTCAGTAGCTTCAAACATTTCTGGTATATGAAAAACATGTTTTTCAATGGCAAAAATCAATGAATATTGTAAATGCACAAACAGTAATATCTCCACATTGCACGGTGCAATTTTGAAATTTTTTGCTTTTTCCTGCTAATCCTAGCATGATAAAGAAGATTCAAAGAGAGTGAGATGCCAGCTCCTTTCATTCAGTCAGTAGCTTCAAACATTTCTGGACGTTTTTCAATGGCAAAAATCAATGAATATTGTAAATGCACAAACAGTAATATCTCCACATTGCAAGGTGCAATTCTGAAATTTTTTGCTTTTTCCTGCTAATCCTAGCATGATAAAGAAGATTCAAAGAGAGTGAGATGCCAGCTCCTTTCATTCAGTCAGTAGCTTCAAACATTTCTGGTATATGAAAAACATGTTTTTCAATGGCAAAAATCAATGAATATTGTAAATGCACAAACAGTAATATCTCCACATTGCACGGTGCAATTCTGAAATTTTTAGCTTTTTCCTGTTAATCCTAGCATGATAAAGAAGATTCAAAGAGAGTGAGATGCCAGCTCCTTTCATTCAGTCAGTAGCTTCAAACATTTCTGGTATATGAAAAACATGTTTTTCAATGGCAAAAATCAATGAATATTGTAAATGCACAAACAGTAATATCTCCACATTGCACGGTGCAATTCTGAAATTTTTTGCTTTTTCCTGCTAATCCTAGCATGATAAAGAAGATTCAAAGAGAGTGAGATGCCAGCTCCTTTCATTCAGTCAGTAGCTTCAAACATTTCTGGACGTTTTTCAATGGCAAAAATCAATGAATATTGTAAATGCACAAACAGTAATATCTCCACATTGCACGGTGCAATTCTGAAATTTTTAGCTTTTTCCTGTTAATCCTAGCATGATAAAGAAGATTCAAAGAGAGTGAGATGCCAGCTCCTTTCATTCAGTCAGTAGCTTCAAACATTTCTGGTATATGAAAAACATGTTTTTCAATGGCAAAAATCAATGAATATTGTAAATGCACAAACAGTAATATCTCCACATTGCAAGGTGCAATTCTGAAATTTTTTGCTTTTTCCTGCTAATCCTAGCATGATAAAGAAGATTCAAAGAGAGTGAGATGCCAGCTCCTTTCATTCAGTCAGTAGCTTCAAACATTTCTGGACGTTTTTCAATGGCAAAAATCAATGAATATTGTAAATGCACAAACAGTAATATCTCCACATTGCAAGGTGCAATTCTGAAATTTTTTGCTTTTTCCTGTTAATCCTAGCATGATAAAGAAGATTCAAAGAGAGTGAGATGCCAGCTCCTTTCATTCAGTCAGTAGCTTCAAACATTTCTGGTATATGAAAAACATGTTTTTCAATGGCAAAAATCAATGAATATTGTAAATGCACAAACAGTAATATCTCCACATTGCACGGTGCAATTCTGAAATTTTTAGCTTTTTCCTGTTAATCCTAGCATGATAAAGAAGATTCAAAGAGAGTGAGATGCCAGCTCCTTTCATTCAGTCAGTAGCTTCAAACATTTCTGGTATATGAAAAACCTGTTTTTCAATGGCAAAAATCAATGAATATTGTAAATGCACAAACAGTAATATCTCCACATTGCAAGGTGCAATTCTGAAATTTTTTGCTTTTTCCTGCTAATCCTAGCATGATAAAGAAGATTCAAAGAGAGTGAGATGCCAGCTCCTTTCATTCAGTCAGTAGCTTCAAACATTTCTGGTATATGAAAAACATGTTTTTCAATGGCAAAAATCAATGAATATTGTAAATGCACAAACAGTAATATCTCCACATTGCAAGGTGCAATTCTGAAATTTTTAGCTTTTTCCTGTTAATCCTAGCATGATAAAGAAGATTCAAAGAGAGTGAGATGCCAGCTCCTTTCATTCAGTCAGTAGCTTCAAACATTTCTGGACGTTTTTCAATGGCAAAAATCAATGAATATTGTAAATGCACAAACAGTAATATCTCCACATTGCAAGGTGCAATTCTGAAATTTTTTGCTTTTTCCTGCTAATCCTAGCATGATAAAGAAGATTCAAAGAGAGTGAGATGCCAGCTCCTTTCATTCAGTCAGTAGCTTCAAACATTTCTGGTATATGAAAAACATGTTTTTCAATGGCAAAAATCAATGAATATTGTAAATGCACAAACAGTAATATCTCCACATTGCAAGGTGCAATTCTGAAATTTTTAGCTTTTTCCTGCTAATCCTAGCATGATAAAGAAGATTCAAAGAGAGTGAGATGCCAGCTCCTTTCATTCAGTCAGTAGCTTCAAATATTTCTGGTATATGAAAAACATGTTTTTCAATGGCAAAAATCAATGAATATTGTAAATGCACAAACAGTAATATCTCCACATTGCACGGTGCAATTCTGAAATTTTTTGCTTTTTCCTGTTAATCCTAGCATGATAAAGAAGATTCAAAGAGAGTGAGATGCCAGCTCCTTTCATTCAGTCAGTAGCTTCAAACATTTCTGGTATATGAAAAACATGTTTTTCAATGGCAAAAATCAATGAATATTGTAAATGCACAAACAGTAATATCTCCACATTGCACGGTGCAATTCTGAAATTTTTTGCATTTTCCTGCTAATCCTAGCATGATAAAGAAGATTCAAAGAGAGTGAGATGCCAGCTCCTTTCATTCAGTCAGTAGCTTCAAACATTTCTGGACGTTTTTCAATGGCAAAAATCAATGAATATTGTAAATGCACAAACAGTAATATCTCCACATTGCAAGGTGCAATTCTGAAATTTTTTGCTTTTTCCTGCTAATCCTAGCATGATAAAGAAGATTCAAAGAGAGTGAGATGCCAGCTCCTTTCATTCAGTCAGTAGCTTCAAACATTTCTGGTATATGAAAAACATGTATTTCAATGGCAAAAATCAATGAATATTGTAAATGCACAAACAGTAATATCTCCACATTGCAAGGTGCAATTCTGAAATTTTTAGCTTTTTCCTGTTAATCCTAGCATGATAAAGAAGATTCAAAGAGAGTGAGATGCCAGCTCCTTTCATTCAGTCAGTAGCTTCAAACATTTCTGGTATATGAAAAACATGTTTTTCAATGGCAAAAATCAATGAATATTGTAAATGCACAAACAGTAATATCTCCACATTGCAAGGTGCAATTCTGAAATTTTTTGCTTTTTCCTGCTAATCCTAGCATGATAAAGAAGATTCAAAGAGAGTGAGATGCCAGCTCCTTTCATTCAGTCAGTAGCTTCAAACATTTCTGGTATATGAAAAACATGTTTTTCAATGGCAAAAATCAATGAATATTGTAAATGCACAAACAGTAATATCTCCACATTGCACGGTGCAATTCTGAAATTTTTAGCTTTTTCCTGTTAATCCTAGCATGATAAAGAAGATTCAAAGAGAGTGAGATGCCAGCTCCTTTCATTCAGTCAGTAGCTTCAAACATTTCTGGTATATGAAAAACATGTTTTTCAATGGCAAAAATCAATGAATATTGTAAATGCACAAAGAGTAATATCTCCACATTGCAAGGTGCAATTCTGAAATTTTTTGCTTTTTCCTGTTAATCCTAGCATGATAAAGAAGATTCAAAGAGAGTGAGATGCCAGCTCCTTTCATTCAGTCAGTAGCTTCAAACATTTCTGGTATATGAAAAACATGTTTTTCAATGGCAAAAATCAATGAATATTGTAAATGCACAAACAGTAATATCTCCACATTGCACGGTGCAATTCTGAAATTTTTAGCTTTTTCCTGCTAATCCTAGCATGATAAAGAAGATTCAAAGAGAGTGAGATGCCAGCTCCTTTCATTCAGTCAGTAGCTTCAAACATTTCTGGTATATGAAAAACATGTTTTTCAATGGCAAAAATCAATGAATATTGTAAATGCACAAACAGTAATATCTCCACATTGCACGGTGCAATTCTGAAATTTTTTGCTTTTTCCTGCTAATCCTAGCATGATAAAGAAGATTCAAAGAGAGTGAGATGCCAGCTCCTTTCATTCAGTCAGTAGCTTCAAACATTTCTGGACGTTTTTCAATGGCAAAAATCAATGAATATTGTAAATGCACAAACAGTAATATCTCCACATTGCAAGGTGCAATTCTGAAATTTTTAGCTTTTTCCTGTTAATCCTAGCATGATAAAGAAGATTCAAAGAGAGTGAGATGCCAGCTCCTTTCATTCAGTCAGTAGCTTCAAACATTTCTGGACGTTTTTCAATGGCAAAAATCAATGAATATTGTAAATGCACAAACAGTAATATCTCCATATTGCACGGTGCAATTCTGAAATTTTTAGCTTTTTCCTGTTAATCCTAGCATGATAAAGAAGATTCAAAGAGAGTGAGATGCCAGCTCCTTTCATTCAGTCAGTAGCTTCAAACATTTCTGGTATATGAAAAACATGTTTTTCAATGGCAAAAATCAATGAATATTGTAAATGCACAAACAGTAATATCTCCACATTGCACGGTGCAATTCTGAAATTTTTAGCTTTTTCCTGCTAATCCTAGCATGATAAAGAAGATTCAAAGAGAGTGAGATGCCAGCTCCTTTCATTCAGTCAGTAGCTTCAAACATTTCTGGTATATGAAAAACATGTTTTTCAATGGCAAAAATCAATGAATATTGTAAATGCACAAACAGTAATATCTCCACATTGCACGGTGCAATTCTGAAATTTTTAGCTTTTTCCTGCTAATCCTAGCATGATAAAGAAGATTCAAAGAGAGTGAGATGCCAGCTCCTTTCATTCAGTCAGTAGCTTCAAACATTTCTGGACGTTTTTCAATGGCAAAAATCAATGAATATTGTAAATGCACAAACAGTAATATCTCCACATTGCAAGGTGCAATTCTGAAATTTTTAGCTTTTTCCTGTTAATCCTAGCATGATAAAGAAGATTCAAAGAGAGTGAGATGCCAGCTCCTTTCATTCAGTCAGTAGCTTCAAACATTTCTGGACGTTTTTCAATGGCAAAAATCAATGAATATTGTAAATGCACAAACAGTAATATCTCCACATTGCACGGTGCAATTCTGAAATTTTTAGCTTATTCCTGTTAATCCTAGCATGATAAAGAAGATTCAAAGAGAGTGAGATGCCAGCTCCTTTCATTCAGTCAGTAGCTTCAAACATTTCTGGTATATGAAAAACATGTTTTTCAATGGCAAAAATCAATGAATATTGTAAATGCACAAACAGTAATATCTCCACATTGCAAGGTGCAATTCTGAAATTTTTAGCTTTTTCCTGTTAATCCTAGCATGATAAAGAAGATTCAAAGAGAGTGAGATGCCAGCTCCTTTCATTCAGTCAGTAGCTTCAAACATTTCTGGTATATGAAAAACATGTTTTTCAATGGCAAAAATCAATGAATATTGTAAATGCACAAACAGTAATATCTCCACATTGCAAGGTGCAATTCTGAAATTTTTTGCTTTTTCCTGTTAATCCTAGCATGATAAAGAAGATTCAAAGAGAGTGAGATGCCAGCTCCTTTCATTCAGTCAGTAGCTTCAAACATTTCTGGTATATGAAAAACATGTTTTTCAATGGCAAAAATCAATGAATATTGTAAATGCACAAACAGTAATATCTCCACATTGCAAGGTGCAATTCTGAAATTTTTAGCTTTTTCCTGTTAATCCTAGCATGATAAAGAAGATTCAAAGAGAGTGAGATGCCAGCTCCTTTCATTCAGTCAGTAGCTTCAAACATTTCTGGTATATGAAAAACATGTTTTTCAATGGCAAAAATCAATGAATATTGTAAATGCACAAACAGTAATATCTCCACATTGCAAGGTGCAATTCTGAAATTTTTTGCTTTTTCCTGCTAATCCTAGCATGATAAAGAAGATTCAAAGAGAGTGAGATGCCAGCTCCTTTCATTCAGTCAGTAGCTTCAAACATTTCTGGTATATGAAAAACATGTTTTTCAATGGCAAAAATCAATGAATATTGTAAATGCACAAACAGTAATATCTCCACATTGCAAGGTGCAATTCTGAAATTTTTAGCTTTTTCCTGTTAATCCTAGCATGATAAAGAAGATTCAAAGAGAGTGAGATGCCAGCTCCTTTCATTCAGTCAGTAGCTTCAAACATTTCTGGTATATGAAAAACATGTTTTTCAATGGCAAAAATCAATGAATATTGTAAATGCACAAACAGTAATATCTCCACATTGCACGGTGCAATTCTGAAATTTTTTGCTTTTTCCTGCTAATCCTAGCATGATAACGAAGATTCAAAGAGAGTGAGATGCCAGCTCCTTTCATTCAGTCAGTAGCTTCAAACATTTCTGGTATATGAAAAACATGTTTTTCAATGGCAAAAATCAATGAATATTGTAAATGCACAAACAGTAATATCTCCACATTGCACGGTGCAATTCTGAAATTTTTTGCTTTTTCCTGCTAATCCTAGCATGATAAAGAAGATTCAAAGAGAGTGAGATGCCAGCTCCTTTCATTCAGTCAGTAGCTTCAAACATTTCTGGACGTTTTTCAATGGCAAAAATCAATGAATATTGTAAATGCACAAACAGTAATATCTCCACATTGCAAGGTGCAATTCTGAAATTTTTTGCTTTTTCCTGCTAATCCTAGCATGATAAAGAAGATTCAAAGAGAGTGAGATGCCAGCTCCTTTCATTCAGTCAGTAGCTTCAAACATTTCTGGTATATGAAAAACATGTTTTTCAATGGCAAAAATCAATGAATATTGTAAATGCACAAACAGTAATATCTCCAGATTGCACGGTGCAATTCTGAAATTTTTAGCTTTTTCCTGTTAATCCTAGCATGATAAAGAAGATTCAAAGAGAGTGAGATGCCAGCTCCTTTCATTCAGTCAGTAGCTTCAAACATTTCTGGTATATGAAAAACATGTTTTTCAATGGCAAAAATCAATGAATATTGTAAATGCACAAACAGTAATATCTCCACATTGCACGGTGCAATTCTGAAATTTTTTGCTTTTTCCTGCTAATCCTAGCATGATAAAGAAGATTCAAAGAGAGTGAGATGCCAGCTCCTTTCATTCAGTCAGTAGCTTCAAACATTTCTGGACGTTTTTCAATGGCAAAAATCAATGAATATTGTAAATGCACAAACAGTAATATCTCCACATTGCACGGTGCAATTCTGAAATTTTTTGCTTTTTCCTGTTAATCCTAGCATGATAAAGAAGATTCAAAGAGAGTGAGATGCCAGCTCCTTTCATTCAGTCAGTAGCTTCAAACATTTCTGGACGTTTTTCAATGGCAAAAATCAATGAATATTGTAAATGCACAAACAGTAATATCTCCACATTGCAAGGTGCAATTCTGAAATTTTTAGCTTTTTCCTGTTAATCCTAGCATGATAAAGAAGATTCAAAGAGAGTGAGATGCCAGCTCCTTTCATTCAGTCAGTAGCTTCAAACATTTCTGGTATATGAAAAACATGTTTTTCAATGGCAAAAATCAATGAATATTGTAAATGCACAAACAGTAATATCTCCACATTGCAAGGTGCAATTCTGAAATTTTTTGCTTTTTCCTGCTAATCCTAGCATGATAAAGAAGATTCAAAGAGAGTGAGATGCCAGCTCCTTTCATTCAGTCAGTAGCTTCAAACATTTCTGGACGTTTTTCAATGGCAAAAATCAATGAATATTGTAAATGCACAAACAGTAATATCTCCACATTGCAAGGTGCAATTCTGAAATTTTTAGCTTTTTCCTGTTAATCCTAGCATGATAAAGAAGATTCAAAGAGAGTGAGATGCCAGCTCCTTTCATTCAGTCAGTAGCTTCAAACATTTCTGGTATATGAAAAACATGTTTTTCAATGGCAAAAATCAATGAATATTGTAAATGCACAAACAGTAATATCTCCACATTGCACGGTGCAATTCTGAAATTTTTTGCTTTTTCCTGCTAATCCTAGCATGATAAAGAAGATTCAAAGAGAGTGAGATGCCAGCTCCTTTCATTCAGTCAGTAGCTTCAAACATTTCTGGACGTTTTTCAATGGCAAAAATCAATGAATATTGTAAATGCACAAACAGTAATATCTCCACATTGCAAGGTGCAATTCTGAAATTTTTTGCTTTTTCCTGCTAATCCTAGCATGATAAAGAAGATTCAAAGAGAGTGAGATGCCAGCTCCTTTCATTCAGTCAGTAGCTTCAAACATTTCTGGTATATGAAAAACATGTTTTTCAATGGCAAAAATCAATGAATATTGTAAATGCACAAACAGTAATATCTCCACATTGCAAGGTGCAATTCTGAAATTTTTTGCTTTTTCCTGCTAATCCTAGCATGATAAAGAAGATTCAAAGAGAGTGAGATGCCAGCTCCTTTCATTCAGTCAGTAGCTTCAAACATTTCTGGTATATGAAAAACATGTTTTTCAATGGCAAAAATCAATGAATATTGTAAATGCACAAACAGTAATATCTCCACATTGCACGGTGCAATTCTGAAATTTTTAGCTTTTTCCTGTTAATCCTAGCATGATAAAGAAGATTCAAAGAGAGTGAGATGCCAGCTCCTTTAATTCAGTCAGTAGCTTCAAACATTTCTGGTATATGAAAAACATGTTTTTCAATGGCAAAAATCAATGAATATTGTAAATGCACAAACAGTAATATCTCCACATTGCAAGGTGCAATTCTGAAATTTTTTGCTTTTTCCTGCTAATCCTAGCATGATAAAGAAGATTCAAAGAGAGTGAGATGCCAGCTCCTTTCATTCAGTCAGTAGCTTCAAACATTTCTGGTATATGAAAAACATGTTTTTCAATGGCAAAAATCAATGAATATTGTAAATGCACAAACAGTAATATCTCCACATTGCAAGGTGCAATTCTGAAATTTTTAGCTTTTTCCTGTTAATCCTAGCATGATAAAGAAGATTCAAAGAGAGTGAGATGCCAGCTCCTTTCATTCAGTCAGTAGCTTCAAACATTTCTGGACGTTTTTCAATGGCAAAAATCAATGAATATTGTAAATGCACAAACAGTAATATCTCCACATTGCAAGGTGCAATTCTGAAATTTTTTGCTTTTTCCTGCTAATCCTAGCATGATAAAGAAGATTCAAAGAGAGTGAGATGCCAGCTCCTTTCATTCAGTCAGTAGCTTCAAACATTTCTGGTATATGAAAAACATGTTTTTCAATGGCAAAAATCAATGAATATTGTAAATGCACAAACAGTAATATCTCCACATTGCAAGGTGCAATTCTGAAATTTTTAGCTTTTTCCTGCTAATCCTAGCATGATAAAGAAGATTCAAAGAGAGTGAGATGCCAGCTCCTTTCATTCAGTCAGTAGCTTCAAACATTTCTGGTATATGAAAAACATGTTTTTCAATGGCAAAAATCAATGAATATTGTAAATGCACAAACAGTAATATCTCCACATTGCACGGTGCAATTCTGAAATTTTTTGCTTTTTCCTGTTAATCCTAGCATGATAAAGAAGATTCAAAGAGAGTGAGATGCCAGCTCCTTTCATTCAGTCAGTAGCTTCAAACATTTCTGGTATATGAAAAACATGTTTTTCAATGGCAAAAATCAATGAATATTGTAAATGCACAAACAGTAATATCTCCACATTGCACGGTGCAATTCTGAAATTTTTTGCTTTTTCCTGCTAATCCTAGCATGATAAAGAAGATTCAAAGAGAGTGAGATGCCAGCTCCTTTCATTCAGTCAGTAGCTTCAAACATTTCTGGTATATGAAAAACATGTTTTTCAATGGCAAAAATCAATGAATATTGTAAATGCACAAACAGTAATATCTCCACATTGCAAGGTGCAATTCTGAAATTTTTAGCTTTTTCCTGTTAATCCTAGCATGATAAAGAAGATTCAAAGAGAGTGAGATGCCAGCTCCTTTCATTCAGTCAGTAGCTTCAAACATTTCTGGTATATGAAAAACATGTTTTTCAA
Organism: Phyllobates terribilis; assembly: GCF_046119375.1. Taxonomy (NCBI): domain Eukaryota; kingdom Metazoa; phylum Chordata; class Amphibia; order Anura; family Dendrobatidae; genus Phyllobates; species Phyllobates terribilis. The sequence continues at coordinate 46,308 of NW_027365404.1, forward strand.
TGGCAAAAATCAATGAATATTGTAAATGCACAAACAGTAATATCTCCACATTGCAAGGTGCAATTCTGAATTTTTTTGCTTTTTCCCGCTAATCCTAGCATGATAAAGAAGATTCAAAGAGAGTGAGATGCCAGCTCCTTTCATTCAGTCAGTAGCTTCAAACATTTCTGGTATATGAAAAACATGTTTTTCAATGGCAAAAATCAATGAATATTGTAAATGCACAAACAGTAATATCTCCACATTGCACGGTGCAATTCTGAAATTTTTAGCTTTTTCCTGTTAATTCTAGCATGATAAAGAAGATTCAAAGAGAGTGAGATGCCAGCTCCTTTCATTCAGTCAGTAGCTTCAAACATTTCTGGTATATGAAAAACATGTTTTTCAATGGCAAAAATCAATGAATATTGTAAATGCACAAACAGTAATATCTCCACATTGCAAGGTGCAATTCTGAAATTTTTTGCTTTTTCCTGCTAATCCTAGCATGATAAAGAAGATTCAAAGAGAGTGAGATGCCAGCTCCTTTCATTCAGTCAGTAGCTTCAAACATTTCTGGACGTTTTTCAATGGCAAAAATCAATGAATATTGTAAATGCACAAACAGTAATATCTCCACATTGCAAGGTGCAATTCTGAAATTTTTAGCTTTTTCCTGTTAATCCTAGCATGATAAAGAAGATTCAAAGAGAGTGAGATGCCAGCTCCTTTCATTCAGTCAGTAGCTTCAAACATTTCTGGTATATGAAAAACATGTTTTTCAATGGCAAAAATCAATGAATATTGTAAATGCACAAACAGTAATATCTCCACATTGCAAGGTGCAATTCTGAAATTTTTAGCTTTTTCCTGTTAATCCTAGCATGATAAAGAAGATTCAAAGAGAGTGAGATGCCAGCTCCTTTCATTCAGTCAGTAGCTTCAAACATTTCTGGTATATGAAAAACATGTTTTTCAATGGCAAAAATCAATGAATATTGTAAATGCACAAACAGTAATATCTCCACATTGCAAGGTGCAATTCTGAAATTTTTAGCTTTTTCCTGCTAATCCTAGCATGATAAAGAAGATTCAAAGAGAGTGAGATGCCAGCTCCTTTCATTCAGTCAGTAGCTTCAAACATTTCTGGTATATGAAAAACATGTTTTTCAATGGCAAAAATCGATGAATATTGTAAATGCACAAACAGTAATATCTCCACATTGCAAGGTGCAATTCTGAAATTTTTAGCTTTTTCCTGCTAATCCTAGCATGATAAAGAAGATTCAAAGAGAGTGAGATGCCAGCTCCTTTCATTCAGTCAGTAGCTTCAAACATTTCTGGTATATGAAAAACATGTTTTTCAATGGCAAAAATCAATGAATATTGTAAATGCACAAACAGTAATATCTCCACATTGCACGGTGCAATTCTGAAATTTTTTGCTTTTTCCTGCTAATCCTAGCATGATAAAGAAGATTCAAAGAGAGTGAGATGCCAGCTCCTTTCATTCAGTCAGTAGCTTCAAACATTTCTGGTATATGAAAAACATGTTTTTCAATGGCAAAAATCAATGAATATTGTAAATGCACAAACAGTAATATCTCCACATTGCAAGGTGCAATTCTGAAATTTTTAGCTTTTTCCTGTTAATCCTAGCATGATAAAGAAGATTCAAAGAGAGTGAGATGCCAGCTCCTTTCATTCAGTCAGTAGCTTCAAACATTTCTGGACGTTTTTCAATGGCAAAAATCAATGAATATTGTAAATGCACAAACAGTAATATCTCCACATTGCACGGTGCAATTCTGAAATTTTTTGCTTTTTCCTGCTAATCCTAGCATGATAAAGAAGATTCAAAGAGAGTGAGATGCCAGCTCCTTTCATTCAGTCAGTAGCTTCAAACATTTCTGGACGTTTTTCAATGGCAAAAATCAATGAATATTGTAAATGCACAAACAGTAATATCTCCACATTGCAAGGTGCAATTCTGAAATTTTTAGCTTTTTCCTGTTAATCCTAGCATGATAAAGAAGATTCAAAGAGAGTGAGATGCCAGCTCCTTTCATTCAGTCAGTAGCTTCAAACATTTCTGGTATATGAAAAACATGTTTTTCAATGGCAAAAATCAATGAATATTGTAAATGCACAAACAGTAATATCTCCACATTGCAAGGTGCAATTCTGAAATTTTTAGCTTTTTCCTGCTAATCCTAGCATGATAAAGAAGATTCAAAGAGAGTGAGATGCCAGCTCCTTTCATTCAGTCAGTAGCTTCAAACATTTCTGGTATATGAAAAACATGTTTTTCAATGGCAAAAATCGATGAATATTGTAAATGCACAAACAGTAATATCTCCACATTGCAAGGTGCAATTCTGAAATTTTTAGCTTTTTCCTGCTAATCCTAGCATGATAAAGAAGATTCAAAGAGAGTGAGATGCCAGCTCCTTTCATTCAGTCAGTAGCTTCAAACATTTCTGGTATATGAAAAACATGTTTTTCAATGGCAAAAATCAATGAATATTGTAAATGCACAAACAGTAATATCTCCACATTGCACGGTGCAATTCTGAAATTTTTTGCTTTTTCCTGCTAATCCTAGCATGATAAAGAAGATTCAAAGAGAGTGAGATGCCAGCTCCTTTCATTCAGTCAGTAGCTTCAAACATTTCTGGTATATGAAAAACATGTTTTTCAATGGCAAAAATCAATGAATATTGTAAATGCACAAACAGTAATATCTCCACATTGCAAGGTGCAATTCTGAAATTTTTAGCTTTTTCCTGTTAATCCTAGCATGATAAAGAAGATTCAAAGAGAGTGAGATGCCAGCTCCTTTCATTCAGTCAGTAGCTTCAAACATTTCTGGACGTTTTTCAATGGCAAAAATCAATGAATATTGTAAATGCACAAACAGTAATATCTCCACATTGCACGGTGCAATTCTGAAATTTTTTGCTTTTTCCTGCTAATCCTAGCATGATAAAGAAGATTCAAAGAGAGTGAGATGCCAGCTCCTTTCATTCAGTCAGTAGCTTCAAACATTTCTGGACGTTTTTCAATGGCAAAAATCAATGAATATTGTAAATGCACAAACAGTAATATCTCCACATTGCAAGGTGCAATTCTGAAATTTTTAGCTTTTTCCTGTTAATCCTAGCATGGTAAAGAAGATTCAAAGAGAGTGAGATGCCAGCTCCTTTCATTCAGTCAGTAGCTTCAAACATTTTTGGTATATGAAAAACATGTTTTTCAATGGCAAAAATCAATGAATATTGTAAATGCACAAACAGTAATATCTCCACATTGCACGGTGCAATTCTGAAATTTTTTGCTTTTTCCTGCTAATCCTAGCATGATAAAGAAGATTCAAAGAGAGTGAGATGCCAGCTCCTTTCATTCAGTCAGTAGCTTCAAACATTTCTGGACGTTTTTCAATGGCAAAAATCAATGAATATTGTAAATGCACAAACAGTAATATCTCCACATTGCACGGTGCAATTCTGAAATTTTTAGCTTTTTCCTGTTAATCCTAGCATGATAAAGAAGATTCAAAGAGAGTGAGATGCCAGCTCCTTTCATTCAGTCAGTAGCTTCAAACATTTCTGGTATATGAAAAACATGTTTTTCAATGGCAAAAATCAATGAATATTGTAAATGCACAAACAGTAATATCTCCACATTGCAAGGTGCAATTCTGAAATTTTTAGCTTTTTCCTGTTAATCCTAGCATGATAAAGAAGATTCAAAGAGAGTGAGATGCCAGCTCCTTTCATTCAGTCAGTAGCTTCAAACATTTCTGGTATATGAAAAACATGTTTTTCAATGGCAAAAATCAATGAATATTGTAAATGCACAAACAGTAATATCTCCACATTGCACGGTGCAATTCTGAAATTTTTAGCTTTTTCCTGTTAATCCTAGCATGATAAAGAAGATTCAAAGAGAGTGAGATGCCAGCTCCTTTCATTCAGTCAGTAGCTTCAAACATTTCTGGTATATGAAAAACATGTTTTTCAATGGCAAAAATCAATGAATATTGTAAATGCACAAACAGTAATATCTCCACATTGCAAGGTGCAATTCTGAAATTTTTTGCTTTTTCCTGCTAATCCTAGCATGATAAAGAAGATTCAAAGAGAGTGAGATGCCAGCTCCTTTCATTCAGTCAGTAGCTTCAAACATTTCTGGTATATGAAAAACATGTTTTTCAATGGCAAAAATCAATGAATATTGTAAATGCACAAACAGTAATATCTCCACATTGCACGGTGCAATTCTGAAATTTTTTGCTTTTTCCTGCTAATCCTAGCATGATAAAGAAGATTCAAAGAGAGTGAGATGCCAGCTCCTTTCATTCAGTCAGTAGCTTCAAACATTTCTGGACGTTTTTCAATGGCAAAAATCAATGAATATTGTAAATGCACAAACAGTAATATCTCCACATTGCACGATGCAATTCTGAAATTTTTTGCTTTTTCCTGCTAATCCTAGCATGATAAAGAAGATTCAAAGAGAGTGAGATGCCAGCTCCTTTCATTCAGTCAGTAGCTTCAAACATTTCTGGTATATGAAAAACATGTTTTTCAATGGCAAAAATCAATGAATATTGTAAATGCACAAACAGTAATATCTCCACATTGCAAGGTGCAATTCTGAAATTTTTTGCTTTTTCCTGCTAATCCTAGCATGATAAAGAAGATTCAAAGAGAGTGAGATGCCAGCTCCTTTCATTCAGTCAGTAGCTTCAAACATTTCTGGTATATGAAAAACATGTTTTTCAATGGCAAAAATCAATGAATATTGTAAAAGCACAATCAGTAATATCTCCACATTGCACGGTGCAATTCTGAAATTTTTAGCTTTTTCCTGCTAATCCTAGCATGATAAAGAAGATTCAAAGAGAGTGAGATGCCAGCTCCTTTCATTCAGTCAGTAGCTTCAAACATTTCTGGTATATGAAAAACATGTTTTTCAATGGCAAAAATCAATGAATATTGTAAATGCACAAACAGTAATATCTCCACATTGCAAGGTGCAATTCTGAAATTTTTAGCTTTTTCCTGTTAATCCTAGCATGATAAAGAAGATTCAAAGAGAGTGAGATGCCAGCTCCTTTCATTCAGTCAGTAGCTTCAAACATTTCTGGTATATGAAAAACATGTTTTTCAATGGCAAAAATCAATGAATATTGTAAATGCACAAACAGTAATATCTCCACATTGCACGGTGCAATTCTGAAATTTTTTGCTTTTTCCTGCTAATCCTAGCATGATAAAGAAGATTCAAAGAGAGTGAGATGCCAGCTCCTTTCATTCAGTCAGTAGCTTCAAACATTTCTGGTATATGAAAAACATGTTTTTCAATGGCAAAAATCAATGAATATTGTAAATGCACAAACAGTAATATCTCCACATTGCAAGGTGCAATTCTGAAATTTTTAGCTTTTTCCTGCTAATCCTAGCATGATAAAGAAGATTCAAAGAGAGTGAGATGCCAGCTCCTTTCATTCAGTCAGTAGCTTCAAACATTTCTGGTATATGAAAAACATGTTTTTCAATGGCAAAAATCAATGAATATTGTAAATGCACAAACAGTAATATCTCCACATTGCACGGTGCAATTCTGAAATTTTTTGCTTTTTCCTGTTAATCCTAGCATGATAAAGAAGATTCAAAGAGAGTGAGATGCCAGCTCCTTTCATTCAGTCAGTAGCTTCAAACATTTCTGGACGTTTTTCAATGGCAAAAATCAATGAATATTGTAAATGCACAAACAGTAATATCTCCACATTGCACGGTGCAATTCTGAAATTTTTTGCTTTTTCCTGCTAATCCTAGCATGATAAAGAAGATTCAAAGAGAGTGAGATGCCAGCTCCTTTCATTCAGTCAGTAGCTTCAAACATTTCTGGTATATGAAAAACATGTTTTTCAATGGCAAAAATCAATGAATATTGTAAATGCACAAACAGTAATATCTCCACATTGCAAGGTGCAATTCTGAAATTTTTTGCTTTTTCCTGCTAATCCTAGCATGATAAAGAAGATTCAAAGAGAGTGAGATGCCAGCTCCTTTCATTCAGTCAGTAGCTTCAAACATTTCTGGACGTTTTTCAATGGCAAAAATCAATGAATATTGTAAATGCACAAACAGTAATATCTCCACATTGCACGGTGCAATTCTGAAATTTTTACCTTTTTCCTGTTAATCCTAGCATGATAAAGAAGATTCAAAGAGAGTGAGATGCCAGCTCCTTTCATTCAGTCAGTAGCTTCAAACATTTCTGGACGTTTTTCAATGGCAAAAATCAATGAATATTGTAAATGCACAAACAGTAATATCTCCACATTGCAAGGTGCAATTCTGAAATTTTTAGCTTTTTCCTGTTAATCCTAGCATGATAAAGAAGATTCAAAGAGAGTGAGATGCCAGCTCCTTTCATTCAGTCAGTAGCTTCAAACATTTCTGGTATATGAAAAACATGTTTTTCAATGGCAAAAATCAATGAATATTGTAAATGCACAAACAGTAATATCTCCACATTGCAAGGTGCAATTCTGAAATTTTTAGCTTTTTCCTGCTAATCCTAGCATGATAAAGAAGATTCAAAGAGAGTGAGATGCCAGCTCCTTTCATTCAGTCAGTAGCTTCAAACATTTCTGGTATATGAAAAACATGTTTTTCAATGGCAAAAATCAATGAATATTGTAAATGCACAAACAGTAATATCTCCACATTGCACGGTGCAATTCTGAAATTTTTAGCTTTTTCCTGTTAATCCTAGCATGATAAAGAAGATTCAAAGAGAGTGAGATGCCAGCTCCTTTCATTCAGTCAGTAGCTTCAAACATTTCTGGACGTTTTTCAATGGCAAAAATCAATGAATATTGTAAATGCACAAACAGTAATATCTCCACATTGCACGGTGCAATTCTGAAATTTTTAGCTTTTTCCTGCTAATCCTAGCATGATAAAGAAGATTCAAAGAGAGTGAGATGCCAGCTCCTTTCATTCAGTCAGTAGCTTCAAACATTTCTGGTATATGAAAAACATGTTTTTCAATGGCAAAAATCAATGAATATTGTAAATGCACAAACAGTAATATCTCCACATTGCACGGTGCAATTCTGAAATTTTTTGCTTTTTCCTGCTAATCCTAGCATGATAAAGAAGATTCAAAGAGAGTGAGATGCCAGCTCCTTTCATTCAGTCAGTAGCTTCAAACATTTCTGGACGTTTTTCAATGGCAAAAATCAATGAATATTGTAAATGCACAAACAGAAATATCTCCACATTGCAAGGTGCAATTCTGAAATTTTTTGCTTTTTCCTGTTAATCCTAGCATGATAAAGAAGATTCAAAGAGAGTGAGATGCCAGCTCCTTTCATTCAGTCAGTAGCTTCAAACATTTCTGGTATATGAAAAACATGTTTTTCAATGGCAAAAATCAATGAATATTGTAAATGCACAAACAGTAATATCTCCACATTGCAAGGTGCAATTCTGAAATTTTTAGCTTTTTCCTGCTAATCCTAGCATGATAAAGAAGATTCAAAGAGAGTGAGATGCCAGCTCCTTTCATTCAGTCTGTAGCTTCAAACATTTCTGGTATATGAAAAACATGTTTTTCAATGGCAAAAATCAATGAATATTGTAAATGCACAAACAGTAATATCTCCACATTGCAAGGTGCAATTCTGAAATTTTTAGCTTTTTCCTGCTAATCCTAGCATGATAAAGAAGATTCAAAGAGAGTGAGATGCCAGCTCCTTTCATTCAGTCAGTAGCTTCAAACATTTCTGGTATATGAAAAACATGTTTTTCAATGGCAAAAATCAATGAATATTGTAAATGCACAAACAGTAATATCTCCACATTGCACGGTGCAATTCTGAAATTTTTAGCTTTTTCCTGTTAATCCTAGCATGATAAAGAAGATTCAAAGAGAGTGAGATGCCAGCTCCTTTCATTCAGTCAGTAGCTTCAAACATTTCTGGTATATGAAAAACATGTTTTTCAATGGCAAAAATCAATGAATATTGTAAATGCACAAACAGTAATATCTCCACATTGCACGGTGCAATTCTGAAATTTTTAGCTTTTTCCTGTTAATCCTAGCATGATAAAGAAGATTCAAAGAGAGTGAGATGCCAGCTCCTTTCATTCAGTCAGTAGCTTCAAACATTTCTGGTATATGAAAAACATGTTTTTCAATGGCAAAAATCAATGAATATTGTAAATGCACAAACAGTAATATCTCCACATTGCACGGTGCAATTCTGAAATTTTTTGCTTTTTCCTGCTAATCCTAGCATGATAAAGAAGATTCAAAGAGAGTGAGATGCCAGCTCCTTTCATTCAGTCAGTAGCTTCAAACATTTCTGGACGTTTTTCAATGGCAAAAATCAATGAATATTGTAAATGCACAAACAGTAATATCTCCACATTGCACGGTGCAATTCTGAAATTTTTTGCTTTTTCCTGCTAATCCTAGCATGATAAAGAAGATTCAAAGAGAGTGAGATGCCAGCTCCTTTCATTCAGTCAGTAGCTTCAAACATTTCTGGACGTTTTTCAATGGCAAAAATCAATGAATATTGTAAATGCACAAACAGTAATATCTCCACATTGCACGGTGCAATTCTGAAATTTTTAGCTTTTTCCTGTTAATCCTAGCATGATAAAGAAGATTCAAAGAGAGTGAGATGCCAGCTCCTTTCATTCAGTCAGTAGCTTCAAACATTTCTGGACGTTTTTCAATGGCAAAAATCAATGAATATTGTAAATGCACAAACAGTAATATCTCCACATTGCACGGTGCAATTCTGAAATTTTTAGCTTTTTCCTGTTAATCCTAGCATGATAAAGAAGATTCAAAGAGAGTGAGATGCCAGCTCCTTTCATTCAGTCAGTAGCTTCAAACATTTCTGGTATATGAAAAACATGTTTTTCAATGGCAAAAATCAATGAATATTGTAAATGCACAAACAGTAATATCTCCACATTGCAAGGTGCAATTCTGAAATTTTTTGCTTTTTCCTGCTAATCCTAGCATGATAAAGAAGATTCAAAGAGAGTGAGATGCCAGCTCCTTTCATTCAGTCAGTAGCTTCAAACATTTCTGGTATATGAAAAACATGTTTTTCAATGGCAAAAATCAATGAATATTGTAAATGCAAAACAGTAATATCTCCACATTGCAAGGTGCAATTCTGAAATTTTTAGCTTTTTCCTGTTAATCCTAGCATGATAAAGAAGATTCAAAGAGAGTGAGATGCCAGCTCCTTTCATTCAGTCAGTAGCTTCAAACATTTCTGGACGTTTTTCAATGGCAAAAATCAATGAATATTGTAAATGCACAAACAGTAATATCTCCACATTGCAAGGTGCAATTCTGAAATTTTTTGCTTTTTCCTGCTAATCCTAGCATGATAAAGAAGATTCAAAGAGAGTGAGATGCCAGCTCCTTTCATTCAGTCAGTAGCTTCAAACATTTCTGGTATATGAAAAACATGTTTTTCAATGGCAAAAATCAATGAATATTGTAAATGCACAAACAGTAATATCTCCACATTGCAAGGTGCAATTCTGAAATTTTTAGCTTTTTCCTGCTAATCCTAGCATGATAAAGAAGATTCAAAGAGAGTGAGATGCCAGCTCCTTTCATTCAGTCAGTAGCTTCAAACATTTCTGGTATATGAAAAACATGTTTTTCAATGGCAAAAATCAATGAATATTGTAAATGCACAAACAGTAATATCTCCACATTGCACGGTGCAATTCTGAAATTTTTTGCTTTTTCCTGTTAATCCTAGCATGATAAAGAAGATTCAAAGAGAGTGAGATGCCAGCTCCTTTCATTCAGTCAGTAGCTTCAAACATTTCTGGTATATGAAAAACATGTTTTTCAATGGCAAAAATCAATGAATATTGTAAATGCACAAACAGTAATATCTCCACATTGCACGGTGCAATTCTGAAATTTTTTGCTTTTTCCTGCTAATCCTAGCATGATAAAGAAGATTCAAAGAGAGTGAGATGCCAGCTCCTTTCATTCAGTCAGTAGCTTCAAACATTTCTGGTATATGAAAAACATGTTTTTCAATGGCAAAAATCAATGAATATTGTAAATGCACAAACAGTAATATCTCCACATTGCAAGGTGCAATTCTGAAATTTTTAGCTTTTTCCTGTTAATCCTAGCATGATAAAGAAGATTCAAAGAGAGTGAGATGCCAGCTCCTTTCATTCAGTCAGTAGCTTCAAACATTTCTGGTATATGAAAAACATGTTTTTCAATGGCAAAAATCAATGAATATTGTAAATGCACAAACAGTAATATCTCCACATTGCACGGTGCAATTCTGAAATTTTTAGCTTTTTCCTGTTAATCCTAGCATGATAAAGAAGATTCAAAGAGAGTGAGATGCCAGCTCCTTTCATTCAGTCAGTAGCTTCAAACATTTCTGGACGTTTTTCAATGGCAAAAATCAATGAATATTGTAAATGCACAAACAGTAATATCTCCACATTGCACGGTGCAATTCTGAAATTTTTTGCTTTTTCCTGCTAATCCTAGCATGATAAAGAAGATTCAAAGAGAGTGAGATGCCAGCTCCTTTCATTCAGTCAGTAGCTTCAAACATTTCTGGTATATGAAAAACATGTTTTTCAATGGCAAAAATCAATGAATATTGTAAATGCACAAACAGTAATATCTCCACATTGCAAGGTGCAATTCTGAAATTTTTAGCTTTTTCCTGTTAATCCTAGCATGATAAAGAAGATTCAAAGAGAGTGAGATGCCAGCTCCTTTCATTCAGTCAGTAGCTTCAAACATTTCTGGTATATGAAAAACATGTTTTTCAATGGCAAAAATCAATGAATATTGTAAATGCACAAACAGTAATATCTCCACATTGCAAGGTGCAATTCTGAATTTTTTTGCTTTTTCCTGCTAATCCTAGCATGATAAAGAAGATTCAAAGAGAGTGAGATGCCAGCTCCTTTCATTCAGTCAGTAGCTTCAAACATTTCTGGTATATGAAAAACATGTTTTTCAATGGCAAAAATCAATGAATATTGTAAATGCACAAACAGTAATATCTCCACATTGCACGGTGCAATTCTGAAATTTTTAGCTTTTTCCTGTTAATCCTAGCATGATAAAGAAGATTCAAAGAGAGTGAGATGCCAGCTCCTTTCATTCAGTCAGTAGCTTCAAACATTTCTGGTATATGAAAAACATGTTTTTCAATGGCAAAAATCAATGAATATTGTAAATGCACAAACAGTAATATCTCCACATTGCAAGGTGCAATTCTGAAATTTTTTGCTTTTTCCTGCTAATCCTAGCATGATAAAGAAGATTCAAAGAGAGTGAGATGCCAGCTCCTTTCATTCAGTCAGTAGCTTCAAACATTTCTGGACGTTTTTCAATGGCAAAAATCAATGAATATTGTAAATGCACAAACAGTAATATCTCCACATTGCAAGGTGCAATTCTGAAATTTTTAGCTTTTTCCTGTTAATCCTAGCATGATAAAGAAGATTCAAAGAGAGTGAGATGCCAGCTCCTTTCATTCAGTCAGTAGCTTCAAACATTTCTGGTATATGAAAAACATGTTTTTCAATGGCAAAAATCAATGAATATTGTAAATGCACAAACAGTAATATCTCCACATTGCAAGGTGCAATTCTGAAATTTTTTGCTTTTTCCTGCTAATCCTAGCATGATAAAGAAGATTCAAAGAGAGTGAGATGCCAGCTCCTTTCATTCAGTCAGTAGCTTCAAACATTTCTGGACGTTTTTCAATGGCAAAAATCAATGAATATTGTAAATGCACAAACAGTAATATCTCCACATTGCAAGGTGCAATTCTGAAATGTTTAGCTTTTTCCTGTTAATCCTAGCATGATAAAGAAGATTCAAAGAGAGTGAGATGCCAGCTCCTTTCATTCAGTCAGTAGCTTCAAACATTTCTGGACGTTTTTCAATGGCAAAAATCAATGAATATTGTAAATGCACAAACAGTAATATCTCCACATTGCAAGGTGCAATTCTGAAATTTTTAGCTTTTTCCTGTTAATCCTAGCATGATAAAGAAGATTCAAAGAGAGTGAGATGCCAGCTCCTTTCATTCAGTCAGTAGCTTCAAACATTTCTGGTATATGAAAAACATGTTTTTCAATGGCAAAAATCAATGAATATTGTAAATGCACAAACAGTAATATCTCCACATTGCAAGGTGCAATTCTGAAATTTTTAGCTTTTTCCTGCTAATCCTAGCATGATAAAGAAGATTCAAAGAGAGTGAGATGCCAGCTCCTTTCATTCAGTCAGTAGCTTCAAACATTTCTGGTATATGAAAAACATGTTTTTCAATGGCAAAAATCAATGAATATTGTAAATGCACAAACAGTAATATCTCCACATTGCAAGGTGCAATTCTGAAATTTTTAGCTTTTTCCTGCTAATCCTAGCATGATAAAGAAGATTCAAAGAGAGTGAGATGCCAGCTCCTTTCATTCAGTCAGTAGCTTCAAACATTTCTGGTATATGAAAAACATGTTTTTCAATGGCAAAAATCAATGAATATTGTAAATGCACAAACAGTAATATCTCCACATTGCACGGTGCAATTCTGAAATTTTTTGCTTTTTCCTGCTAATCCTAGCATGATAAAGAAGATTCAAAGAGAGTGAGATGCCAGCTCCTTTCATTCAGTCAGTAGCTTCAAACATTTCTGGTATATGAAAAACATGTTTTTCAATGGCAAAAATCAATGAATATTGTAAATGCACAAACAGTAATATCTCCACATTGCAAGGTGCAATTCTGAAATTTTTAGCTTTTTCCTGTTAATCCTAGCATGATAAAGAAGATTCAAAGAGAGTGAGATGCCAGCTCCTTTCATTCAGTCAGTAGCTTCAAACATTTCTGGACGTTTTTCAATGGCAAAAATCAATGAATATTGTAAATGCACAAACAGTAATATCTCCACATTGCACGGTGCAATTCTGAAATTTTTTGCTTTTTCCTGCTAATCCTAGCATGATAAAGAAGATTCAAAGAGAGTGAGATGCCAGCTCCTTTCATTCAGTCAGTAGCTTCAAACATTTCTGGACGTTTTTCAATGGCAAAAATCAATGAATATTGTAAATGCACAAACAGTAATATCTCCACATTGCAAGGTGCAATTCTGAAATTTTTAGCTTTTTCCTGTTAATCCTAGCATGGTAAAGAAGATTCAAAGAGAGTGAGATGCCAGCTCCTTTCATTCAGTCAGTAGCTTCAAACATTTCTGGTATATGAAAAACATGTTTTTCAATGGCAAAAATCAATGAATATTGTAAATGCACAAACAGTAATATCTCCACATTGCACGGTGCAATTCTGAAATTTTTTGCTTTTTCCTGCTAATCCTAGCATGATAAAGAAGATTCAAAGAGAGTGAGATGCCAGCTCCTTTCATTCAGTCAGTAGCTTCAAACATTTCTGGACGTTTTTCAATGGCAAAAATCAATGAATATTGTAAATGCACAAACAGTAATATCTCCACATTGCACGGTGCAATTCTGAAATTTTTAGCTTTTTCCTGTTAATCCTAGCATGATAAAGAAGATTCAAAGAGAGTGAGATGCCAGCTCCTTTCATTCAGTCAGTAGCTTCAAACATTTCTGGTATATGAAAAACATGTTTTTCAATGGCAAAAATCAATGAATATTGTAAATGCACAAACAGTAATATCTCCACATTGCAAGGTGCAATTCTGAAATTTTTAGCTTTTTCCTGTTAATCCTAGCATGATAAAGAAGATTCAAAGAGAGTGAGATGCCAGCTCCTTTCATTCAGTCAGTAGCTTCAAACATTTCTGGTATATGAAAAACATGTTTTTCAATGGCAAAAATCAATGAATATTGTAAATGCACAAACAGTAATATCTCCACATTGCACGGTGCAATTCTGAAATTTTTAGCTTTTTCCTGTTAATCCTAGCATGATAAAGAAGATTCAAAGAGAGTGAGATGCCAGCTCCTTTCATTCAGTCAGTAGCTTCAAACATTTCTGGTATATGAAAAACATGTTTTTCAATGGCAAAAATCAATGAATATTGTAAATGCACAAACAGTAATATCTCCACATTGCAAGGTGCAATTCTGAAATTTTTTGCTTTTTCCTGCTAATCCTAGCATGATAAAGAAGATTCAAAGAGAGTGAGATGCCAGCTCCTTTCATTCAGTCAGTAGCTTCAAACATTTCTGGTATATGAAAAACATGTTTTTCAATGGCAAAAATCAATGAATATTGTAAATGCACAAACAGTAATATCTCCACATTGCACGGTGCAATTCTGAAACTTTTTGTTTTTTCCTGCTAATTCTAGCATGATAAAGAAGATTCAAAGAGAGTGAGATGCCAGCTCCTTTCATTCAGTCAGTAGCTTCAAACATTTCTGGACGTTTTTCAATGGCAAAAATCAATGAATATTGTAAATGCACAAACAGTAATATCTCCACATTGCACGATGCAATTCTGAAATTTTTTGCTTTTTCCTGCTAATCCTAGCATGATAAAGAAGATTCAAAGAGAGTGAGATGCCAGCTCCTTTCATTCAGTCAGTAGCTTCAAACATTTCTGGTATATGAAAAACATGTTTTTCAATGGCAAAAATCAATGAATATTGTAAATGCACAAACAGTAATATCTCCACATTGCAAGGTGCAATTCTGAAATTTTTTGCTTTTTCCTGCTAATCCTAGCATGATAAAGAAGATTCAAAGAGAGTGAGATGCCAGCTCCTTTCATTCAGTCAGTAGCTTCAAACATTTCTGGTATATGAAAAACATGTTTTTCAATGGCAAAAATCAATGAATATTGTAAATGCACAAACAGTAATATCTCCACATTGCACGGTGCAATTCTGAAATTTTTAGCTTTTTCCTGCTAATCCTAGCATGATAAAGAAGATTCAAAGAGAGTGAGATGCCAGCTCCTTTCATTCAGTCAGTAGCTTCAAACATTTCTGGTATATGAAAAACATGTTTTTCAATGGCAAAAATCAATGAATATTGTAAATGCACAAACAGTAATATCTCCACATTGCAAGGTGCAATTCTGAAATTTTTAGCTTTTTCCTGTTAATCCTAGCATGATAAAGAAGATTCAAAGAGAGTGAGATGCCAGCTCCTTTCATTCAGTCAGTAGCTTCAAACATTTCTGGTATATGAAAAACATGTTTTTCAATGGCAAAAATCAATGAATATTGTAAATGCACAAACAGTAATATCTCCACATTGCACGGTGCAATTCTGAAATTTTTTGCTTTTTCCTGCTAATCCTAGCATGATAAAGAAGATTCAAAGAGAGTGAGATGCCAGCTCCTTTCATTCAGTCAGTAGCTTCAAACATTTCTGGTATATGAAAAACATGTTTTTCAATGGCAAAAATCAATGAATATTGTAAATGCACAAACAGTAATATCTCCACATTGCAAGGTGCAATTCTGAAATTTTTTGCTTTTTCCTGCTAATCCTAGCATGATAAAGAAGATTCAAAGAGAGTGAGATGCCAGCTCCTTTCATTCAGTCAGTAGCTTCAAACATTTCTGGTATATGAAAAACATGTTTTTCAATGGCAAAAATCAATGAATATTGTAAATGCACAAACAGTAATATCTCCACATTGCACGGTGCAATTCTGAAATTTTTTGCTTTTTCCTGCTAATCCTAGCATGATAAAGAAGATTCAAAGAGAGTGAGATGCCAGCTCCTTTCATTCAGTCAGTAGCTTCAAACATTTCTGGTATATGAAAAACATGTTTTTCAATGGCAAAAATCAATGAATATTGTAAATGCACAAACAGTAATATCTCCACATTGCAAGGTGCAATTCTGAAATTTGTTGCTTTTTCCTGCTAATCCTAGCATGATAAAGAAGATTCAAAGAGAGTGAGATGCCAGCTCCTTTCATTCAGTCAGTAGCTTCAAACATTTCTGGACGTTTTTCAATGGCAAAAATCAATGAATATTGTAAATGCACAAACAGTAATATCTCCACATTGCACGGTGCAATTCTGAAATTTTTACCTTTTTCCTGTTAATCCTAGCATGATAAAGAAGATTCAAAGAGAGTGAGATGCCAGCTCCTTTCATTCAGTCAGTAGCTTCAAACATTTCTGGACGTTTTTCAATGGCAAAAATCAATGAATATTGTAAATGCACAAACAGTAATATCTCCACATTGCAAGGTGCAATTCTGAAATTTTTAGCTTTTTCCTGTTAATCCTAGCATGATAAAGAAGATTCAAAGAGAGTGAGATGCCAGCTCCTTTCATTCAGTCAGTAGCTTCAAACATTTCTGGTATATGAAAAACATGTTTTTCAATGGCAAAAATCAATGAATATTGTAAATGCACAAACAGTAATATCTCCACATTGCAAGGTGCAATTCTGAAATTTTTAGCTTTTTCCTGCTAATCCTAGCATGATAAAGAAGATTCAAAGAGAGTGAGATGCCAGCTCCTTTCATTCAGTCAGTAGCTTCAAACATTTCTGGTATATGAAAAACATGTTTTTCAATGGCAAAAATCAATGAATATTGTAAATGCACAAACAGTAATATCTCCACATTGCACGGTGCAATTCTGAAATTTTTAGCTTTTTCCTGTTAATCCTAGCATGATAAAGAAGATTCAAAGAGAGTGAGATGCCAGCTCCTTTCATTCAGTCAGTAGCTTCAAACATTTCTGGACGTTTTTCAATGGCAAAAATCAATGAATATTGTAAATGCACAAACAGTAATATCTCCACATTGCACGGTGCAATTCTGAAATTTTTAGCTTTTTCCTGCTAATCCTAGCATGATAAAGAAGATTCAAAGAGAGTGAGATGCCAGCTCCTTTCATTCAGTCAGTAGCTTCAAACATTTCTGGTATATGAAAAACATGTTTTTCAATGGCAAAAATCAATGAATATTGTAAATGCACAAACAGTAATATCTCCACATTGCAAGGTGCAATTCTGAAATTTTTTGCTTTTTCCTGCTAATCCTAGCATGATAAAGAAGATTCAAAGAGAGTGAGATGCCAGCTCCTTTCATTCAGTCAGTAGCTTCAAACATTTCTGGACGTTTTTCAATGGCAAAAATCAATGAATATTGTAAATGCACAAACAGTAATATCTCCACATTGCACGGTGCAATTCTGAAATTTTTACCTTTTTCCTGTTAATCCTAGCATGATAAAGAAGATTCAAAGAGAGTGAGATGCCAGCTCCTTTCATTCAGTCAGTAGCTTCAAACATTTCTGGACGTTTTTCAATGGCAAAAATCAATGAATATTGTAAATGCACAAACAGTAATATCTCCACATTGCAAGGTGCAATTCTGAAATTTTTAGCTTTTTCCTGTTAATCCTAGCATGATAAAGAAGATTCAAAGAGAGTGAGATGCCAGCTCCTTTCATTCAGTCAGTAGCTTCAAACATTTCTGGTATATGAAAAACATGTTTTTCAATGGCAAAAATCAATGAATATTGAAAATGCACAAACAGTAATATCTCCACATTGCAAGGTGCAATTCTGAAATTTTTAGCTTTTTCCTGCTAATCCTAGCATGATAAAGAAGATTCAAAGAGAGTGAGATGCCAGCTCCTTTCATTCAGTCAGTAGCTTCAAACATTTCTGGTATATGAAAAACATGTTTTTCAATGGCAAAAATCAATGAATATTGTAAATGCACAAACAGTAATATCTCCACATTGCACGGTGCAATTCTGAAATTTTTAGCTTTTTCCTGTTAATCCTAGCATGATAAAGAAGATTCAAAGAGAGTGAGATGCCAGCTCCTTTCATTCAGTCAGTAGCTTCAAACATTTCTGGACGTTTTTCAATGGCAAAAATCAATGAATATTGTAAATGCACAAACAGTAATATCTCCACATTGCACGGTGCAATTCTGAAATTTTTAGCTTTTTCCTGCTAATCCTAGCATGATAAAGAAGATTCAAAGAGAGTGAGATGCCAGCTCCTTTCATTCAGTCAGTAGCTTCAAACATTTCTGGTATATGAAAAACATGTTTTTCAATGGCAAAAATCAATGAATATTGTAAATGCACAAACAGTAATATCTCCACATTGCAAGGTGCAATTCTGAAATTTTTTGCTTTTTCCTGCTAATCCTAGCATGATAAAGAAGATTCAAAGAGAGTGAGATGCCAGCTCCTTTCATTCAGTCAGTAGCTTCAAACATTTCTGGACGTTTTTCAATGGCAAAAATCAATGAATATTGTAAATGCACAAACAGAAATATCTCCACATTGCAAGGTGCAATTCTGAAATTTTTTGCTTTTTCCTGTTAATCCTAGCATGATAAAGAAGATTCAAAGAGAGTGAGATGCCAGCTCCTTTCATTCAGTCAGTAGCTTCAAACATTTCTGGTATATGAAAAACATGTTTTTCAATGGCAAAAATCAATGAATATTGTAAATGCACAAACAGTAATATCTCCACATTGCAAGGTGCAATTCTGAAATTTTTAGCTTTTTCCTGCTAATCCTAGCATGATAAAGAAGATTCAAAGAGAGTGAGATGCCAGCTCCTTTCATTCAGTCAGTAGCTTCAAACATTTCTGGTATATGAAAAACATGTTTTTCAATGGCAAAAATCAATGAATATTGTAAATGCACAAACAGTAATATCTCCACATTGCAAGGTGCAATTCTGAAATTTTTAGCTTTTTCCTGCTAATCCTAGCATGATAAAGAAGATTCAAAGAGAGTGAGATGCCAGCTCCTTTCATTCAGTCAGTAGCTTCAAACATTTCTGGTATATGAAAAACATGTTTTTCAATGGCAAAAATCAATGAATATTGTAAATGCACAAACAGTAATATCTCCACATTGCACGGTGCAATTCTGAAATTTTTAGCTTTTTCCTGTTAATCCTAGCATGATAAAGAAGATTCAAAGAGAGTGAGATGCCAGCTCCTTTCATTCAGTCAGTAGCTTCAAACATTTCTGGTATATGAAAAACATGTTTTTCAATGGCAAAAATCAATGAATATTGTAAATGCACAAACAGTAATATCTCCACATTGCACGGTGCAATTCTGAAATTTTTAGCTTTTTCCTGTTAATCCTAGCATGATAAAGAAGATTCAAAGAGAGTGAGATGCCAGCTCCTTTCATTCAGTCAGTAGCTTCAAACATTTCTGGTATATGAAAAACATGTTTTTCAATGGCAAAAATCAATGAATATTGTAAATGCACAAACAGTAATATCTCCACATTGCACGGTGCAATTCTGAAATTTTTTGCTTTTTCCTGCTAATCCTAGCATGATAAAGAAGATTCAAAGAGAGTGAGATGCCAGCTCCTTTCATTCAGTCAGTAGCTTCAAACATTTCTGGACGTTTTTCAATGGCAAAAATCAATGAATATTGTAAATGCACAAACAGTAATATCTCCACATTGCACGGTGCAATTCTGAAATTTTTTGCTTTTTCCTGCTAATCCTAGCATGATAAAGAAGATTCAAAGAGAGTGAGATGCCAGCTCCTTTCATTCAGTCAGTAGCTTCAAACATTTCTGGACGTTTTTCAATGGCAAAAATCAATGAATATTGTAAATGCACAAACAGTAATATCTCCACATTGCACGGTGCAATTCTGAAATTTTTAGCTTTTTCCTGTTAATCCTAGCATGATAAAGAAGATTCAAAGAGAGTGAGATGCCAGCTCCTTTCATTCAGTCAGTAGCTTCAAACATTTCTGGTATATGAAAAACATGTTTTTCAATGGCAAAAATCAATGAATATTGTAAATGCACAAACAGTAATATCTCCACATTGCACGGTGCAATTCTGAAATTTTTTGCTTTTTCCTGCTAATCCTAGCATGATAAAGAAGATTCAAAGAGAGTGAGATGCCAGCTCCTTTCATTCAGTCAGTAGCTTCAAACATTTCTGGACGTTTTTCAATGGCAAAAATCAATGAATATTGTAAATGCACAAACAGTAATATCTCCACATTGCACGGTGCAATTCTGAAATTTTTTGCTTTTTCCTGCTAATCCTAGCATGATAAAGAAGATTCAAAGAGAGTGAGATGCCAGCTCCTTTCATTCAGTCAGTAGCTTCAAACATTTCTGGACGTTTTTCAATGGCAAAAATCAATGAATATTGTAAATGCACAAACAGTAATATCTCCACATTGCACGGTGCAATTCTGAAATTTTTAGCTTTTTCCTGTTAATCCTAGCATGATAAAGAAGATTCAAAGAGAGTGAGATGCCAGCTCCTTTCATTCAGTCAGTAGCTTCAAACATTTCTGGACGTTTTTCAATGGCAAAAATCAATGAATATTGTAAATGCACAAACAGTAATATCTCCACATTGCACGGTGCAATTCTGAAATTTTTTGCTTTTTCCTGCTAATCCTAGCATGATAAAGAAGATTCAAAGAGAGTGAGATGCCAGCTCCTTTCATTCAGTCAGTAGCTTCAAACATTTCTGGTATATGAAAAACATGTTTTTCAATGGCAAAAATCAATGAATATTGTAAATGCACAAACAGTAATATCTCCACATTGCAAGTTGCAATTCTGAAATTTTTAGCTTTTTCCTGTTAATCCTAGCATGATAAAGAAGATTCAAAGAGAGTGAGATGCCAGCTCCTTTCATTCAGTCAGTAGCTTCAAACATTTCTGGTATATGAAAAACATGTTTTTCAATGGCAAAAATCAATGAATATTGTAAATGCACAAACAGTAATATCTCCACATTGCAAGGTGCAATTCTGAAATTTTTAGCTTTTTCCTGTTAATCCTAGCATGATAAAGAAGATTCAAAGAGAGTGAGATGCCAGCTCCTTTCATTCAGTCAGTAGCTTCAAACATTTCTGGTATATGAAAAACATGTTTTTCAATGGCAAAAATCAATGAATATTGTAAATGCACAAACAGTAATATCTCCACATTGCAAGGTGCAATTCTGAAATTTTTAGCTTTTTCCTGTTAATCCTAGCATGATAAAGAAGATTCAAAGAGAGTGAGATGCCAGCTCCTTTCATTCAGTCAGTAGCTTCAAACATTTCTGGACGTTTTTCAATGGCAAAAATCAATGAATATTGTAAATGCACAAACAGTAATATCTCCACATTGCACGGTGCAATTCTGAAATTTTTAGCTTTTTCCTGTTAATCCTAGCATGATAAAGAAGATTCAAAGAGAGTGAGATGCCAGCTCCTTTCATTCAGTCAGTAGCTTCAAACATTTCTGGTATATGAAAAACATGTTTTTCAATGGCAAAAATCAATGAATATTGTAAATGCACAAACAGTAATATCTCCACATTGCAAGGTGCAATTCTGAAATTTTTAGCTTTTTCCTGTTAATCCTAGCATGATAAAGAAGATTCAAAGAGAGTGAGATGCCAGCTCCTTTCATTCAGTCAGTAGCTTCAAACATTTCTGGTATATGAAAAACATGTTTTTCAATGGCAAAAATCAATGAATATTGTAAATGCACAAACAGTAATATCTCCACATTGCACGGTGCAATTCTGAAATTTTTAGCTTTTTCCTGTTAATCCTAGCATGATAAAGAAGATTCAAAGAGAGTGAGATGCCAGCTCCTTTCATTCAGTCAGTAGCTTCAAACATTTCTGGACGTTTTTCAATGGCAAAAATCAATGAATATTGTAAATGCACAAACAGTAATATCTCCACATTGCACGGTGCAATTCTGAAATTTTTTGCTTTTTCCTGCTAATCCTAGCATGATAAAGAAGATTCAAAGAGAGTGAGATGCCAGCTCCTTTCATTCAGTCAGTAGCTTCAAACATTTCTGGTATATGAAAAACATGTTTTTCAATGGCAAAAATCAATGAATATTGTAAATGCACAAACAGTAATATCTCCACATTGCAAGGTGCAATTCTGAAATTTTTAGCTTTTTCCTGTTAATCCTAGCATGATAAAGAAGATTCAAAGAGAGTGAGATGCCAGCTCCTTTCATTCAGTCAGTAGCTTCAAACATTTCTGGTATATGAAAAACATGTTTTTCAATGGCAAAAATCAATGAATATTGTAAATGCACAAACAGTAATATCTCCACATTGCAAGGTGCAATTCTGAAATTTTTTGCTTTTTCCTGCTAATCCTAGCATGATAAAGAAGATTCAAAGAGAGTGAGATGCCAGCTCCTTTCATTCAGTCAGTAGCTTCAAACATTTCTGGTATATGAAAAACATGTTTTTCAATGGCAAAAATCAATGAATATTGTAAATGCACAAACAGTAATATCTCCACATTGCACGGTGCAATTCTGAAATTTTTAGCTTTTTCCTGTTAATCCTAGCATGATAAAGAAGATTCAAAGAGAGTGAGATGCCAGCTCCTTTCATTCAGTCAGTAGCTTCAAACATTTCTGGTATATGAAAAACATGTTTTTCAATGGCAAAAATCAATGAATATTGTAAATGCACAAACAGTAATATCTCCACATTGCAAGGTGCAATTCTGAAATTTTTAGCTTTTTCCTGTTAATCCTAGCATGATAAAGAAGATTCAAAGAGAGTGAGATGCCAGCTCCTTTCATTCAGTCAGTAGCTTCAAACATTTCTGGACGTTTTTCAATGGCAAAAATCAATGAATATTGTAAATGCACAAACAGTAATATCTCCACATTGCACGGTGCAATTCTGAAATTTTTAGCTTTTTCCTGTTAATCCTAGCATGATAAAGAAGATTCAAAGAGAGTGAGATGCCAGCTCCTTTCATTCAGTCAGTAGCTTCAAACATTTCTGGTATATGAAAAACATGTTTTTCAATGGCAAAAATCAATGAATATTGTAAATGCACAAACAGTAATATCTCCACATTGCAAGGTGCAATTCTGAAATTTTTTGCTTTTTCCTGCTAATCCTAGCATGATAAAGAAGATTCAAAGAGAGTGAGATGCCAGCTCCTTTCATTCAGTCAGTAGCTTCAAACATTTCTGGACGTTTTTCAATGGCAAAAATCAATGAATATTGTAAATGCACAAACAGTAATATCTCCACATTGCACGGTGCAATTCTGAAATTTTTAGCTTTTTCCTGTTAATCCTAGCATGATAAAGAAGATTCAAAGAGAGTGAGATGCCAGCTCCTTTCATTCAGTCAGTAGCTTCAAACATTTCTGGACGTTTTTCAATGGCAAAAATCAATGAATATTGTAAATGCACAAACAGTAATATCTCCACATTGCAAGGTGCAATTCTGAAATTTTTAGCTTTTTCCTGTTAATCCTAGCATGATAAAGAAGATTCAAAGAGAGTGAGATGCCAGCTCCTTTCATTCAGTCAGTAGCTTCAAACATTTCTGGTATATGAAAAACATGTTTTTCAATGGCAAAAATCAATGAATATTGTAAATGCACAAACAGTAATATCTCCACATTGCAAGGTGCAATTCTGAAATTTTTAGCTTTTTCCTGCTAATCCTAGCATGATAAAGAAGATTCAAAGAGAGTGAGATGCCAGCTCCTTTCATTCAGTCAGTAGCTTCAAACATTTCTGGTATATGAAAAACATGTTTTTCAATGGCAAAAATCAATGAATATTGTAAATGCACAAACAGTAATATCTCCACATTGCAAGGTGCAATTCTGAAATTTTTAGCTTTTTCCTGCTAATCCTAGCATGATAAAGAAGATTCAAAGAGAGTGAGATGCCAGCTCCTTTCATTCAGTCAGTAGCTTCAAACATTTCTGGTATATGAAAAACATGTTTTTCAATGGCAAAAATCAATGAATATTGTAAATGCACAAACAGTAATATCTCCACATTGCACGGTGCAATTCTGAAATTTTTTGCTTTTTCCTGCTAATCCTAGCATGATAAAGAAGATTCAAAGAGAGTGAGATGCCAGCTCCTTTCATTCAGTCAGTAGCTTCAAACATTTCTGGTATATGAAAAACATGTTTTTCAATGGCAAAAATCAATGAATATTGTAAATGCACAAACAGTAATATCTCCACATTGCAAGGTGCAATTCTGAAATTTTTAGCTTTTTCCTGTTAATCCTAGCATGATAAAGAAGATTCAAAGAGAGTGAGATGCCAGCTCCTTTCATTCAGTCAGTAGCTTCAAACATTTCTGGACGTTTTTCAATGGCAAAAATCAATGAATATTGTAAATGCACAAACAGTAATATCTCCACATTGCACGGTGCAATTCTGAAATTTTTTGCTTTTTCCTGCTAATCCTAGCATGATAAAGAAGATTCAAAGAGAGTGAGATGCCAGCTCCTTTCATTCAGTCAGTAGCTTCAAACATTTCTGGACGTTTTTCAATGGCAAAAATCAATGAATATTGTAAATGCACAAACAGTAATATCTCCACATTGCAAGGTGCAATTCTGAAATTTTTAGCTTTTTCCTGTTAATCCTAGCATGATAAAGAAGATTCAAAGAGAGTGAGATGCCAGCTCCTTTCATTCAGTCAGTAGCTTCAAACATTTCTGGTATATGAAAAACATGTTTTTCAATGGCAAAAATCAATGAATATTGTAAATGCACAAACAGTAATATCTCCACATTGCACGGTGCAATTCTGAAATTTTTTGCTTTTTCCTGCTAATCCTAGCATGATAAAGAAGATTCAAAGAGAGTGAGATGCCAGCTCCTTTCATTCAGTCAGTAGCTTCAAACATTTCTGGACGTTTTTCAATGGCAAAAATCAATGAATATTGTAAATGCACAAACAGTAATATCTCCACATTGCACGGTGCAATTCTGAAATTTTTAGCTTTTTCCTGTTAATCCTAGCATGATAAAGAAGATTCAAAGAGAGTGAGATGCCAGCTCCTTTCATTCAGTCAGTAGCTTCAAACATTTCTGGTATATGAAAAACATGTTTTTCAATGGCAAAAATCAATGAATATTGTAAATGCACAAACAGTAATATCTCCACATTGCACGGTGCAATTCTGAAATTTTTAGCTTTTTCCTGTTAATCCTAGCATGATAAAGAAGATTCAAAGAGAGTGAGATGCCAGCTCCTTTCATTCAGTCAGTAGCTTCAAACATTTCTGGTATATGAAAAACATGTTTTTCAATGGCAAAAATCAATGAATATTGTAAATGCACAAACAGTAATATCTCCACATTGCAAGGTGCAATTCTGAAATTTTTAGCTTTTTCCTGCTAATCCTAGCATGATAAAGAAGATTCAAAGAGAGTGAGATGCCAGCTCCTTTCATTCAGTCAGTAGCTTCAAACATTTCTGGTATATGAAAAACATGTTTTTCAATGGCAAAAATCAATGAATATTGTAAATGCACAAACAGTAATATCTCCACATTGCACGGTGCAATTCTGAAATTTTTTGCTTTTTCCTGCTAATCCTAGCATGATAAAGAAGATTCAAAGAGAGTGAGATGCCAGCTCCTTTCATTCAGTCAGTAGCTTCAAACATTTCTGGTATATGAAAAACATGTTTTTCAATGGCAAAAATCAATGAATATTGTAAATGCACAAACAGTAATATCTCCACATTGCAAGGTGCAATTCTGAAATTTTTAGCTTTTTCCTGTTAATCCTAGCATGATAAAGAAGATTCAAAGAGAGTGAGATGCCAGCTCCTTTCATTCAGTCAGTAGCTTCAAACATTTCTGGACGTTTTTCAATGGCAAAAATCAATGAATATTGTAAATGCACAAACAGTAATATCTCCACATTGCACGGTGCAATTCTGAAATTTTTTGCTTTTTCCTGCTAATCCTAGCATGATAAAGAAGATTCAAAGAGAGTGAGATGCCAGCTCCTTTCATTCAGTCAGTAGCTTCAAACATTTCTGGACGTTTTTCAATGGCAAAAATCAATGAATATTGTAAATGCACAAACAGTAATATCTCCACATTGCAAGGTGCAATTCTGAAATTTTTAGCTTTTTCCTGTTAATCCTAGCATGATAAAGAAGATTCAAAGAGAGTGAGATGCCAGCTCCTTTCATTCAGTCAGTAGCTTCAAACATTTCTGGTATATGAAAAACATGTTTTTCAATGGCAAAAATCAATGAATATTGTAAATGCACAAACAGTAATATCTCCACATTGCACGGTGCAATTCTGAAATTTTTTGCTTTTTCCTGCTAATCCTAGCATGATAAAGAAGATTCAAAGAGAGTGAGATGCCAGCTCCTTTCATTCAGTCAGTAGCTTCAAACATTTCTGGACGTTTTTCAATGGCAAAAATCAATGAATATTGTAAATGCACAAACAGTAATATCTCCACATTGCACGGTGCAATTCTGAAATTTTTAGCTTTTTCCTGTTAATCCTAGCATGATAAAGAAGATTCAAAGAGAGTGAGATGCCAGCTCCTTTCATTCAGTCAGTAGCTTCAAACATTTCTGGTATATGAAAAACATGTTTTTCAATGGCAAAAATCAATGAATATTGTAAATGCACAAACAGTAATATCTCCACATTGCACGGTGCAATTCTGAAATTTTTAGCTTTTTCCTGTTAATCCTAGCATGATAAAGAAGATTCAAAGAGAGTGAGATGCCAGCTCCTTTCATTCAGTCAGTAGCTTCAAACATTTCTGGTATATGAAAAACATGTTTTTCAATGGCAAAAATCAATGAATATTGTAAATGCACAAACAGTAATATCTCCACATTGCAAGGTGCAATTCTGAAATTTTTTGCTTTTTCCTGCTAATCCTAGCATGATAAAGAAGATTCAAAGAGAGTGAGATGCCAGCTCCTTTCATTCAGTCAGTAGCTTCAAACATTTCTGGTATATGAAAAACATGTTTTTCAATGGCAAAAATCAATGAATATTGTAAATGCACAAACAGTAATATCTCCACATTGCACGGTGCAATTCTGAAATTTTTTGCTTTTTCCTGCTAATCCTAGCATGATAAAGAAGATTCAAAGAGAGTGAGATGCCAGCTCCTTTCATTCAGTCAGTAGCTTCAAACATTTCTGGTATATGAAAAACATGTTTTTCAATGGCAAAAATCAATGAATATTGTAAATGCACAAACAGTAATATCTCCACATTGCAAGGTGCAATTCTGAAATTTTTTGCTTTTTCCTGCTAATCCTAGCATGATAAAGAAGATTCAAAGAGAGTGAGATGCCAGCTCCTTTCATTCAGTCAGTAGCTTCAAACATTTCTGGTATATGAAAAACATGTTTTTCAATGGCAAAAATCAATGAATATTGTAAATGCACAAACAGTAATATCTCCACATTGCACGGTGCAATTCTGAAATTTTTAGCTTTTTCCTGCTAATCCTAGCATGATAAAGAAGATTCAAAGAGAGTGAGATGCCAGCTCCTTTCATTCAGTCAGTAGCTTCAAACATTTCTGGTATATGAAAAACATGTTTTTCAATGGCAAAAATCAATGAATATTGTAAATGCACAAACAGTAATATCTCCACATTGCAAGGTGCAATTCTGAAATTTTTAGCTTTTTCCTGTTAATCCTAGCATGATAAAGAAGATTCAAAGAGAGTGAGATGCCAGCTCCTTTCATTCAGTCAGTAGCTTCAAACATTTCTGGTATATGAAAAACATGTTTTTCAATGGCAAAAATCAATGAATATTGTAAATGCACAAACAGTAATATCTCCACATTGCACGGTGCAATTCTGAAATTTTTTGCTTTTTCCTGCTAATCCTAGCATGATAAAGAAGATTCAAAGAGAGTGAGATGCCAGCTCCTTTCATTCAGTCAGTAGCTTCAAACATTTCTGGTATATGAAAAACATGTTTTTCAATGGCAAAAATCAATGAATATTGTAAATGCACAAACAGTAATATCTCCACATTGCAAGGTGCAATTCTGAAATTTTTAGCTTTTTCCTGTTAATCCTAGCATGATAAAGAAGATTCAAAGAGAGTGAGATGCCAGCTCCTTTCATTCAGTCAGTAGCTTCAAACATTTCTGGTATATGAAAAACATGTTTTTCAATGGCAAAAATCAATGAATATTGTAAATGCACAAACAGTAATATCTCCACATTGCACGGTGCAATTCTGAAATTTTTAGCTTTTTCCTGTTAATCCTAGCATGATAAAGAAGATTCAAAGAGAGTGAGATGCCAGCTCCTTTCATTCAGTCAGTAGCTTCAAACATTTCTGGACGTTTTTCAATGGCAAAAATCAATGAATATTGTAAATGCACAAACAGTAATATCTCCACATTGCACGGTGCAATTCTGAAATTTTTTGCTTTTTCCTGCTAATCCTAGCATGATAAAGAAGATTCAAAGAGAGTGAGATGCCAGCTCCTTTCATTCAGTCAGTAGCTTCAAACATTTCTGGTATATGAAAAACATGTTTTTCAATGGCAAAAATCAATGAATATTGTAAATGCACAAACAGTAATATCTCCACATTGCAAGGTGCAATTCTGAAATTTTTAGCTTTTTCCTGTTAATCCTAGCATGATAAAGAAGATTCAAAGAGAGTGAGATGCCAGCTCCTTTCATTCAGTCAGTAGCTTCAAACATTTCTGGTATATGAAAAACATGTTTTTCAATGGCAAAAATCAATGAATATTGTAAATGCACAAACAGTAATATCTCCACATTGCAAGGTGCAATTCTGAAATTTTTTGCTTTTTCCTGCTAATCCTAGCATGATAAAGAAGATTCAAAGAGAGTGAGATGCCAGCTCCTTTCATTCAGTCAGTAGCTTCAAACATTTCTGGTATATGAAAAACATGTTTTTCAATGGCAAAAATCAATGAATATTGTAAATGCACAAACAGTAATATCTCCACATTGCACGGTGCAATTCTGAAATTTTTAGCTTTTTCCTGTTAATCCTAGCATGATAAAGAAGATTCAAAGAGAGTGAGATGCCAGCTCCTTTCATTCAGTCAGTAGCTTCAAACATTTCTGGTATATGAAAAACATGTTTTTCAATGGCAAAAATCAATGAATATTGTAAATGCACAAACAGTAATATCTCCACATTGCAAGGTGCAATTCTGAAATTTTTTGCTTTTTCCTGCTAATCCTAGCATGATAAAGAAGATTCAAAGAGAGTGAGATGCCAGCTCCTTTCATTCAGTCAGTAGCTTCAAACATTTCTGGACGTTTTTCAATGGCAAAAATCAATGAATATTGTAAATGCACAAACAGTAATATCTCCACATTGCAAGGTGCAATTCTGAAATTTTTAGCTTTTTCCTGTTAATCCTAGCATGATAAAGAAGATTCAAAGAGAGTGAGATGCCAGCTCCTTTCATTCAGTCAGTAGCTTCAAACATTTCTGGTATATGAAAAACATGTTTTTCAATGGCAAAAATCAATGAATATTGTAAATGCACAAACAGTAATATCTCCACATTGCAAGGTGCAATTCTGAAATTTTTTGCTTTTTCCTGCTAATCCTAGCATGACAAAGAAGATTCAAAGAGAGTGAGATGCCAGCTCCTTTCATTCAGTCAGTAGCTTCAAACATTTCTGGACGTTTTTCAATGGCAAAAATCAATGAATATTGTAAATGCACAAACAGTAATATCTCCACATTGCACGGTGCAATTCTGAAATTTTTAGCTTTTTCCTGTTAATCCTAGCATGATAAAGAAGATTCAAAGAGAGTGAGATGCCAGCTCCTTTCATTCAGTCAGTAGCTTCAAACATTTCTGGACGTTTTTCAATGGCAAAAATCAATGAATATTGTAAATGCACAAACAGTAATATCTCCACATTGCAAGGTGCAATTCTGAAATTTTTAGCTTTTTCCTGTTAATCCTAGCATGATAAAGAAGATTCAAAGAGAGTGAGATGCCAGCTCCTTTCATTCAGTCAGTAGCTTCAAACATTTCTGGTATATGAAAAACATGTTTTTCAATGGCAAAAATCAATGAATATTGTAAATGCACAAACAGTAATATCTCCACATTGCAAGGTGCAATTCTGAAATTTTTAGCTTTTTCCTGCTAATCCTAGCATGATAAAGAAGATTCAAAGAGAGTGAGATGCCAGCTCCTTTCATTCAGTCAGTAGCTTCAAACATTTCTGGTATATGAAAAACATGTTTTTCAATGGCAAAAATCAATGAATATTGTAAATGCACAAACAGTAATATCTCCACATTGCAAGGTGCAATTCTGAAATTTTTAGCTTTTTCCTGCTAATCCTAGCATGATAAAGAAGATTCAAAGAGAGTGAGATGCCAGCTCCTTTCATTCAGTCAGTAGCTTCAAACATTTCTGGTATATGAAAAACATGTTTTTCAATGGCAAAAATCAATGAATATTGTAAATGCACAAACAGTAATATCTCCACATTGCACGGTGCAATTCTGAAATTTTTTGCTTTTTCCTGCTAATCCTAGCATGATAAAGAAGATTCAAAGAGAGTGAGATGCCAGCTCCTTTCATTCAGTCAGTAGCTTCAAACATTTCTGGTATATGAAAAACATGTTTTTCAATGGCAAAAATCAATGAATATTGTAAATGCACAAACAGTAATATCTCCACATTGCAAGGTGCAATTCTGAAATTTTTAGCTTTTTCCTGTTAATCCTAGCATGATAAAGAAGATTCAAAGAGAGTGAGATGCCAGCTCCTTTCATTCAGTCAGTAGCTTCAAACATTTCTGGACGTTTTTCAATGGCAAAAATCAATGAATATTGTAAATGCACAAACAGTAATATCTCCACATTGCACGGTGCAATTCTGAAATTTTTTGCTTTTTCCTGCTAATCCTAGCATGATAAAGAAGATTCAAAGAGAGTGAGATGCCAGCTCCTTTCATTCAGTCAGTAGCTTCAAACATTTCTGGACGTTTTTCAATGGCAAAAATCAATGAATATTGTAAATGCACAAACAGTAATATCTCCACATTGCAAGGTGCAATTCTGAAATTTTTAGCTTTTTCCTGTTAATCCTAGCATGATAAAGAAGATTCAAAGAGAGTGAGATGCCAGCTCCTTTCATTCAGTCAGTAGCTTCAAACATTTCTGGTATATGAAAAACATGTTTTTCAATGGCAAAAATCAATGAATATTGTAAATGCACAAACAGTAATATCTCCACATTGCACGGTGCAATTCTGAAATTTTTTGCTTTTTCCTGCTAATCCTAGCATGACAAAGAAGATTCAAAGAGAGTGAGATGCCAGCTCCTTTCATTCAGTCAGTAGCTTCAAACATTTCTGGACGTTTTTCAATGGCAAAAATCAATGAATATTGTAAATGCACAAACAGTAATATCTCCACATTGCACGGTGCAATTCTGAAATTTTTAGCTTTTTCCTGTTAATCCTAGCATGATAAAGAAGATTCAAAGAGAGTGAGATGCCAGCTCCTTTCATTCAGTCAGTAGCTTCAAACATTTCTGGTATATGAAAAACATGTTTTTCAATGGCAAAAATCAATGAATATTGTAAATGCACAAACAGTAATATCTCCACATTGCAAGGTGCAATTCTGAAATTTTTAGCTTTTTCCTGTTAATCCTAGCATGATAAAGAAGATTCAAAGAGAGTGAGATGCCAGCTCCTTTCATTCAGTCAGTAGCTTCAAACATTTCTGGTATATGAAAAACATGTTTTTCAATGGCAAAAATCAATGAATATTGTAAATGCACAAACAGTAATATCTCCACATTGCACGGTGCAATTCTGAAATTTTTAGCTTTTTCCTGTTAATCCTAGCATGATAAAGAAGATTCAAAGAGAGTGAGATGCCAGCTCCTTTCATTCAGTCAGTAGCTTCAAACATTTCTGGTATATGAAAAACATGTTTTTCAATGGCAAAAATCAATGAATATTGTAAATGCACAAACAGTAATATCTCCACATTGCAAGGTGCAATTCTGAAATTTTTTGCTTTTTCCTGCTAATCCTAGCATGATAAAGAAGATTCAAAGAGAGTGAGATGCCAGCTCCTTTCATTCAGTCAGTAGCTTCAAACATTTCTGGTATATGAAAAACATGTTTTTCAATGGCAAAAATCAATGAATATTGTAAATGCACAAACAGTAATATCTCCACATTGCACGGTGCAATTCTGAAATTTTTTGCTTTTTCCTGCTAATCCTAGCATGATAAAGAAGATTCAAAGAGAGTGAGATGCCAGCTCCTTTCATTCAGTCAGTAGCTTCAAACATTTCTGGTATATGAAAAACATGTTTTTCAATGGCAAAAATCAATGAATATTGTAAATGCACAAACAGTAATATCTCCACATTGCAAGGTGCAATTCTGAAATTTTTTGCTTTTTCCTGCTAATCCTAGCATGATAAAGAAGATTCAAAGAGAGTGAGATGCCAGCTCCTTTCATTCAGTCAGTAGCTTCAAACATTTCTGGTATATGAAAAACATGTTTTTCAATGGCAAAAATCAATGAATATTGTAAATGCACAAACAGTAATATCTCCACATTGCACGGTGCAATTCTGAAATTTTTAGCTTTTTCCTGCTAATCCTAGCATGATAAAGAAGATTCAAAGAGAGTGAGATGCCAGCTCCTTTCATTCAGTCAGTAGCTTCAAACATTTCTGGTATATGAAAAACATGTTTTTCAATGGCAAAAATCAATGAATATTGTAAATGCACAAACAGTAATATCTCCACATTGCAAGGTGCAATTCTGAAATTTTTAGCTTTTTCCTGTTAATCCTAGCATGATAAAGAAGATTCAAAGAGAGTGAGATGCCAGCTCCTTTCATTCAGTCAGTAGCTTCAAACATTTCTGGTATATGAAAAACATGTTTTTCAATGGCAAAAATCAATGAATATTGTAAATGCACAAACAGTAATATCTCCACATTGCACGGTGCAATTCTGAAATTTTTTGCTTTTTCCTGCTAATCCTAGCATGATAAAGAAGATTCAAAGAGAGTGAGATGCCAGCTCCTTTCATTCAGTCAGTAGCTTCAAACATTTCTGGTATATGAAAAACATGTTTTTCAATGGCAAAAATCAATGAATATTGTAAATGCACAAACAGTAATATCTCCACATTGCAAGGTGCAATTCTGAAATTTTTTGCTTTTTCCTGCTAATCCTAGCATGAT
The DNA here is from genome assembly GCF_046119375.1 of Phyllobates terribilis. Lineage (NCBI taxonomy): Eukaryota > Metazoa > Chordata > Amphibia > Anura > Dendrobatidae > Phyllobates > Phyllobates terribilis. Next base: position 79,325 of record NW_027365404.1, read on the forward strand.
AAAGAAGATTCAAAGAGAGTGAGATGCCAGCTCCTTTCATTCAGTCAGTAGCTTCAAACATTTCTGGTATATGAAAAACATGTTTTTCAATGGCAAAAATCAATGAATATTGTAAATGCACAAACAGTAATATCTCCACATTGCACGGTGCAATTCTGAAATTTTTTGCTTTTTCCTGTTAATCCTAGCATGATAAAGAAGATTCAAAGAGAGTGAGATGCCAGCTCCTTTCATTCAGTCAGTAGCTTCAAACATTTCTGGACGTTTTTCAATGGCAAAAATCAATGAATATTGTAAATGCACAAACAGTAATATCTCCACATTGCACGGTGCAATTCTGAAATTTTTTGCTTTTTCCTGCTAATCCTAGCATGATAAAGAAGATTCAAAGAGAGTGAGATGCCAGCTCCTTTCATTCAGTCAGTAGCTTCAAACATTTCTGGTATATGAAAAACATGTTTTTCAATGGCAAAAATCAATGAATATTGTAAATGCACAAACAGTAATATCTCCACATTGCAAGGTGCAATTCTGAAATTTTTTGCTTTTTCCTGCTAATCCTAGCATGATAAAGAAGATTCAAAGAGAGTGAGATGCCAGCTCCTTTCATTCAGTCAGTAGCTTCAAACATTTCTGGACGTTTTTCAATGGCAAAAATCAATGAATATTGTAAATGCACAAACAGTAATATCTCCACATTGCACGGTGCAATTCTGAAATTTTTAGCTTTTTCCTGTTAATCCTAGCATGATAAAGAAGATTCAAATTCAAAGAGAGTGAGATGCCAGCTCCTTTCATTCAGTCAGTAGCTTCAAACATTTCTGGACGTTTTTCAATGGCAAAAATCAATGAATATTGTAAATGCACAAACAGTAATATCTCCACATTGCAAGTGCAATTCTGAAATTTTTAGCTTTTTCCTGTTAATCCTAGCATGATAAAGAAGATTCAAAGAGAGTGAGATGCCAGCTCCTTTCATTCAGTCAGTAGCTTCAAACATTTCTGGTATATGAAAAACATGTTTTTCAATGGCAAAAATCAATGAATATTGTAAATGCACAAACAGTAATATCTCCACATTGCAAGGTGCAATTCTGAAATTTTTAGCTTTTTCCTGCTAATCCTAGCATGATAAAGAAGATTCAAAGAGAGTGAGATGCCAGCTCCTTTCATTCAGTCAGTAACTTCAAACATTTCTGGTATATGAAAAACATGTTTTTCAATGGCAAAAATCAATGAATATTGTAAATGCACAAACAGTAATATCTCCACATTGCACGGTGCAATTCTGAAATTTTTAGCTTTTTCCTGTTAATCCTAGCATGATAAAGAAGATTCAAAGAGAGTGAGATGCCAGCTCCTTTCATTCAGTCAGTAGCTTCAAACATTTCTGGACGTTTTTCAATGGCAAAAATCAATGAATATTGTAAATGCACAAACAGTAATATCTCCACATTGCACGGTGCAATTCTGAAATTTTTAGCTTTTTCCTGCTAATCCTAGCATGATAAAGAAGATTCAAAGAGAGTGAGATGCCAGCTCCTTTCATTCAGTCAGTAGCTTCAAACATTTCTGGTATATGAAAAACATGTTTTTCAATGGCAAAAATCAATGAATATTGTAAATGCACAAACAGTAATATCTCCACATTGCACGGTGCAATTCTGAAATTTTTTGCTTTTTCCTGCTAATCCTAGCATGATAAAGAAGATTCAAAGAGAGTGAGATGCCAGCTCCTTTCATTCAGTCAGTAGCTTCAAACATTTCTGGACGTTTTTCAATGGCAAAAATCAATGAATATTGTAAATGCACAAACAGAAATATCTCCACATTGCAAGGTGCAATTCTGAAATTTTTTGCTTTTTCCTGTTAATCCTAGCATGATAAAGAAGATTCAAAGAGAGTGAGATGCTAGCTCCTTTCATTCAGTCAGTAGCTTCAAACATTTCTGGTATATGAAAAACATGTTTTTCAATGGCAAAAATCAATGAATATTGTAAATGCACAAACAGTAATATCTCCACATTGCAAGGTGCAATTCTGAATTTTTAGCTTTTCCTGCTAATCCTAGCATGATAAAGAAGATTCAAAGAGAGTGAGATGCCAGCTCCTTTCATTCAGTCAGTAGCTTCAAACATTTCTGGTATATGAAAAACATGTTTTTCAATGGCAAAAATCAATGAATATTGTAAATGCACAAACAGTAATATCTCCACATTGCAAGGTGCAATTCTGAAATTTTTAGCTTTTTCCTGCTAATCCTAGCATGATAAAGAAGATTCAAAGAGAGTGAGATGCCAGCTCCTTTCATTCAGTCAGTAGCTTCAAACATTTCTGGTATATGAAAAACATGTTTTTCAATGGCAAAAATCAATGAATATTGTAAATGCACAAACAGTAATATCTCCACATTGCACGGTGCAATTCTGAAATTTTAGCTTTTTCCTGTTAATCCTAGCATGATAAAGAAGATTCAAAGAGAGTGAGATGCCAGCTCCTTTCATTCAGTCAGTAGCTTCAAACATTTCTGGTATATGAAAAACATGTTTTTCAATGGCAAAAATCAATGAATATTGTAAATGCACAAACAGTAATATCTCCACATTGCACGGTGCAATTCTGAAATTTTTAGCTTTTTCCTGTTAATCCTAGCATGATAAAGAAGATTCAAAGAGAGTGAGATGCCAGCTCCTTTCATTCAGTCAGTAGCTTCAAACATTTCTGGTATATGAAAAACATGTTTTTCAATGGCAAAAATCAATGAATATTGTAAATGCACAAACAGTAATATCTCCACATTGCACGGTGCAATTCTGAAATTTTTTGCTTTTTCCTGCTAATCCTAGCATGATAAAGAAGATTCAAAGAGAGTGAGATGCCAGCTCCTTTCATTCAGTCAGTAGCTTCAAACATTTCTGGACGTTTTTCAATGGCAAAAATCAATGAATATTGTAAATGCACAAACAGTAATATCTCCACATTGCACGGTGCAATTCTGAAATTTTTGCTTTTTCCTGCTAATCCTAGCATGATAAAGAAGATTCAAAGAGAGTGAGATGCCAGCTCCTTTCATTCAGTCAGTAGCTTCAAACATTTCTGGACGTTTTTCAATGGCAAAAATCAATGAATATTGTAAATGCACAAACAGTAATATCTCCACATTGCACGGTGCAATTCTGAAATTTTTAGCTTTTTCCTGTTAATCCTAGCATGATAAAGAAGATTCAAAGAGAGTGAGATGCCAGCTCCTTTCATTCAGTCAGTAGCTTCAAACATTTCTGGACGTTTTTCAATGGCAAAAATCAATGAATATTGTAAATGCACAAACAGTAATATCTCCACATTGCACGGTGCAATTCTGAAATTTTTTGCTTTTTCCTGCTAATCCTAGCATGATAAAGAAGATTCAAAGAGAGTGAGATGCCAGCTCCTTTCATTCAGTCAGTAGCTTCAAACATTTCTGGTATATGAAAAACATGTTTTTCAATGGCAAAAATCAATGAATATTGTAAATGCACAAACAGTAATATCTCCACATTGCAAGGTGCAATTCTGAAATTTTTAGCTTTTTCCTGTTAATCCTAGCATGATAAAGAAGATTCAAAGAGAGTGAGATGCCAGCTCCTTTCATTCAGTCAGTAGCTTCAAACATTTCTGGTATATGAAAAACATGTTTTTCAATGGCAAAAATCAATGAATATTGTAAATGCACAAACAGTAATATCTCCACATTGCAAGGTGCAATTCTGAAATTTTAGCTTTTTCCTGTTAATCCTAGCATGATAAAGAAGATTCAAAGAGAGTGAGATGCCAGCTCCTTTCATTCAGTCAGTAGCTTCAAACATTTCTGGTATATGAAAAACATGTTTTTCAATGGCAAAAATCAATGAATATTGTAAATGCACAAACAGTAATATCTCCACATTGCAAGGTGCAATTCTGAAATTTTTAGCTTTTTCCTGTTAATCCTAGCATGATAAAGAAGATTCAAAGAGAGTGAGATGCCAGCTCCTTTCATTCAGTCAGTAGCTTCAAACATTTCTGGACGTTTTTCAATGGCAAAAATCAATGAATATTGTAAATGCACAAACAGTAATATCTCCACATTGCAAGGTGCAATTCTGAAATTTTTAGCTTTTTCCTGTTAATCCTAGCATGATAAAGAAGATTCAAAGAGAGTGAGATGCCAGCTCCTTTCATTCAGTCAGTAGCTTCAAACATTTCTGGTATATGAAAAACATGTTTTTCAATGGCAAAAATCAATGAATATTGTAAATGCACAAACAGTAATATCTCCACATTGCACGGTGCAATTCTGAAATTTTTAGCTTTTTCCTGTTAATCCTAGCATGATAAAGAAGATTCAAAGAGAGTGAGATGCCAGCTCCTTTCATTCAGTCAGTAGCTTCAAACATTTCTGGACGTTTTTCAATGGCAAAAATCAATGAATATTGTAAATGCACAAACAGTAATATCTCCACATTGCACGGTGCAATTCTGAAATTTTTTGCTTTTTCCTGCTAATCCTAGCATGATAAAGAAGATTCAAAGAGAGTGAGATGCCAGCTCCTTTCATTCAGTCAGTAGCTTCAAACATTTCTGGTATATGAAAAACATGTTTTTCAATGGCAAAAATCAATGAATATTGTAAATGCACAAACAGTAATATCTCCACATTGCAAGGTGCAATTCTGAAATTTTTAGCTTTTTCCTGCTAATCCTAGCATGATAAAGAAGATTCAAAGAGAGTGAGATGCCAGCTCCTTTCATTCAGTCAGTAGCTTCAAACATTTCTGGTATATGAAAAACATGTTTTTCAATGGCAAAAATCAATGAATATTGTAAATGCACAAACAGTAATATCTCCACATTGCAAGGTGCAATTCTGAAATTTTTAGCTTTTTCCTGCTAATCCTAGCATGATAAAGAAGATTCAAAGAGAGTGAGATGCCAGCTCCTTTCATTCAGTCAGTAGCTTCAAACATTTCTGGTATATGAAAAACATGTTTTTCAATGGCAAAAATCAATGAATATTGTAAATGCACAAACAGTAATATCTCCACATTGCAAGGTGCAATTCTGAAATTTTTTGCTTTTTCCTGCTAATCCTAGCATGATAAAGAAGATTCAAAGAGAGTGAGATGCCAGCTCCTTTCATTCAGTCAGTAGCTTCAAACATTTCTGGACGTTTTTCAATGGCAAAAATCAATGAATATTGTAAATGCACAAACAGTAATATCTCCACATTGCACGGTGCAATTCTGAAATTTTTAGCTTTTTCCTGTTAATCCTAGCATGATAAAGAAGATTCAAAGAGAGTGAGATGCCAGCTCCTTTCATTCAGTCAGTAGCTTCAAACATTTCTGGACGTTTTTCAATGGCAAAAATCAATGAATATTGTAAATGCACAAACAGTAATATCTCCACATTGCACGGTGCAATTCTGAAATTTTTTGCTTTTTCCTGCTAATCCTAGCATGATAAAGAAGATTCAAAGAGAGTGAGATGCCAGCTCCTTTCATTCAGTCAGTAGCTTCAAACATTTCTGGTATATGAAAAACATGTTTTTCAATGGCAAAAATCAATGAATATTGTAAATGCACAAACAGTAATATCTCCACATTGCAAGGTGCAATTCTGAAATTTTTAGCTTTTTCCTGTTAATCCTAGCATGATAAAGAAGATTCAAAGAGAGTGAGATGCCAGCTCCTTTCATTCAGTCAGTAGCTTCAAACATTTCTGGTATATGAAAAACATGTTTTTCAATGGCAAAAATCAATGAATATTGTAAATGCACAAACAGTAATATCTCCACATTGCAAGGTGCAATTCTGAAATTTTTAGCTTTTTCCTGTTAATCCTAGCATGATAAAGAAGATTCAAAGAGAGTGAGATGCCAGCTCCTTTCATTCAGTCAGTAGCTTCAAACATTTCTGGTATATGAAAAACATGTTTTTCAATGGCAAAAATCAATGAATATTGTAAATGCACAAACAGTAATATCTCCACATTGCAAGGTGCAATTCTGAAATTTTTAGCTTTTTCCTGTTAATCCTAGCATGATAAAGAAGATTCAAAGAGAGTGAGATGCCAGCTCCTTTCATTCAGTCAGTAGCTTCAAACATTTCTGGTATATGAAAAACATGTTTTTCAATGGCAAAAATCAATGAATATTGTAAATGCACAAACAGTAATATCTCCACATTGCACGGTGCAATTCTGAAATTTTTAGCTTTTTCCTGTTAATCCTAGCATGATAAAGAAGATTCAAAGAGAGTGAGATGCCAGCTCCTTTCATTCAGTCAGTAGCTTCAAACATTTCTGGACGTTTTTCAATGGCAAAAATCAATGAATATTGTAAATGCACAAACAGTAATATCTCCACATTGCACGGTGCAATTCTGAAATTTTTTGCTTTTTCCTGCTAATCCTAGCATGATAAAGAAGATTCAAAGAGAGTGAGATGCCAGCTCCTTTCATTCAGTCAGTAGCTTCAAACATTTCTGGTATATGAAAAACATGTTTTTCAATGGCAAAAATCAATGAATATTGTAAATGCACAAACAGTAATATCTCCACATTGCAAGGTGCAATTCTGAAATTTTTAGCTTTTTCCTGCTAATCCTAGCATGATAAAGAAGATTCAAAGAGAGTGAGATGCCAGCTCCTTTCATTCAGTCAGTAGCTTCAAACATTTCTGGTATATGAAAAACATGTTTTTCAATGGCAAAAATCAATGAATATTGTAAATGCACAAACAGTAATATCTCCACATTGCAAGGTGCAATTCTGAAATTTTTAGCTTTTTCCTGCTAATCCTAGCATGATAAAGAAGATTCAAAGAGAGTGAGATGCCAGCTCCTTTCATTCAGTCAGTAGCTTCAAACATTTCTGGTATATGAAAAACATGTTTTTCAATGGCAAAAATCAATGAATATTGTAAATGCACAAACAGTAATATCTCCACATTGCAAGGTGCAATTCTGAAATTTTTTGCTTTTTCCTGCTAATCCTAGCATGATAAAGAAGATTCAAAGAGAGTGAGATGCCAGCTCCTTTCATTCAGTCAGTAGCTTCAAACATTTCTGGTATATGAAAAACATGTTTTTCAATGGCAAAAATCAATGAATATTGTAAATGCACAAACAGTAATATCTCCACATTGCACGGTGCAATTCTGAAATTTTTAGCTTTTTCCTGTTAATCCTAGCATGATAAAGAAGATTCAAAGAGAGTGAGATGCCAGCTCCTTTCATTCAGTCAGTAGCTTCAAACATTTCTGGACGTTTTTCAATGGCAAAAATCAATGAATATTGTAAATGCACAAACAGTAATATCTCCACATTGCACGGTGCAATTCTGAAATTTTTAGCTTTTTCCTGTTAATCCTAGCATGATAAAGAAGATTCAAAGAGAGTGAGATGCCAGCTCCTTTCATTCAGTCAGTAGCTTCAAACATTTCTGGACGTTTTTCAATGGCAAAAATCAATGAATATTGTAAATGCACAAACAGTAATATCTCCACATTGCAAGGTGCAATTCTGAAATTTTTTGCTTTTTCCTGTTAATCCTAGCATGATAAAGAAGATTCAAAGAGAGTGAGATGCCAGCTCCTTTCATTCAGTCAGTAGCTTCAAACATTTCTGGTATATGAAAAACATGTTTTTCAATGGCAAAAATCAATGAATATTGTAAATGCACAAACAGTAATATCTCCACATTGCAAGGTGCAATTCTGAAATTTTTAGCTTTTTCCTGCTAATCCTAGCATGATAAAGAAGATTCAAAGAGAGTGAGATGCCAGCTCCTTTCATTCAGTCAGTAGCTTCAAACATTTCTGGACGTTTTTCAATGGCAAAAATCAATGAATATTGTAAATGCACAAACAGTAATATCTCCACATTGCAAGGTGCAATTCTGAAATTTTTAGCTTTTTCCTGTTAATCCTAGCATGATAAAGAAGATTCAAAGAGAGTGAGATGCCAGCTCCTTTCATTCAGTCAGTAGCTTCAAACATTTCTGGTATATGAAAAACATGTTTTTCAATGGCAAAAATCAATGAATATTGTAAATGCACAAACAGTAATATCTCCACATTGCACGGTGCAATTCTGAAATTTTTAGCTTTTTCCTGCTATTCCTAGCATGATAAAGAAGATTCAAAGAGAGTGAGATGCCAGCTCCTTTCATTCAGTCAGTAGCTTCAAACATTTCTGGATGTTTTTCAATGGCAAAAATCAATGAATATTGTAAATGCACAAACAGTAATATCTCCACATTGCAAGGTGCAATTCTGAATTTTTTAGCTTTTTCCTGCTAATCCTAGCATGATAAAGAAGATTCAAAGAGAGTGAGATGCCAGCTCCTTTCATTCAGTCAGTAGCTTCAAACATTTCTGGTATATGAAAAACATGTTTTTCAATGGCAAAAATCAATGAATATTGTAAATGCACAAACAGTAATATCTCCACATTGCAAGGTGCAATTCTGAAATTTTTAGCTTTTTCCTGCTAATCCTAGCATGATAAAGAAGATTCAAAGAGAGTGAGATGCCAGCTCCTTTCATTCAGTCAGTAGCTTCAAACATTTCTGGACGTTTTTCAATGGCAAAAATCAATGAATATTGTAAATGCACAAACAGTAATATCTCCACATTGCACGGTGCAATTCTGAAATTTTTAGCTTTTTCCTGTTAATCCTAGCATGATAAAGAAGATTCAAAGAGAGTGAGATGCCAGCTCCTTTCATTCAGTCAGTAGCTTCAAACATTTCTGGTATATGAAAAACATGTTTTTCAATGGCAAAAATCAATGAATATTGTAAATGCACAAACAGTAATATCTCCACATTGCAAGGTGCAATTCTGAAATTTTTTGCTTTTTCCTGTTAATCCTAGCATGATAAAGAAGATTCAAAGAGAGTGAGATGCCAGCTCCTTTCATTCAGTCAGTAGCTTCAAACATTTCTGGTATATGAAAAACATGTTTTTCAATGGCAAAAATCAATGAATATTGTAAATGCACAAACAGTAATATCTCCACATTGCAAGGTGCAATTCTGAAATTTTTAGCTTTTTCCTGTTAATCCTAGCATGATAAAGAAGATTCAAAGAGAGTGAGATGCCAGCTCCTTTCATTCAGTCAGTAGCTTCAAACATTTCTGGTATATGAAAAACATGTTTTTCAATGGCAAAAATCAATGAATATTGTAAATGCACAAACAGTAATATCTCCACATTGCAAGGTGCAATTCTGAAATTTTTTGCTTTTTCCTGCTAATCCTAGCATGATAAAGAAGATTCAAAGAGAGTGAGATGCCAGCTCCTTTCATTCAGTCAGTAGCTTCAAACATTTCTGGTATATGAAAAACATGTTTTTCAATGGCAAAAATCAATGAATATTGTAAATGCACAAACAGTAATATCTCCACATTGCACGGTGCAATTCTGAAATTTTTTGCTTTTTCCTGCTAATCCTAGCATGATAAAGAAGATTCAAAGAGAGTGAGATGCCAGCTCCTTTCATTCAGTCAGTAGCTTCAAACATTTCTGGACGTTTTTCAATGGCAAAAATCAATGAATATTGTAAATGCACAAACAGTAATATCTCCACATTGCACGGTGCAATTCTGAAATTTTTAGCTTTTTCCTGTTAATCCTAGCATGATAAAGAAGATTCAAAGAGAGTGAGATGCCAGCTCCTTTCATTCAGTCAGTAGCTTCAAACATTTCTGGTATATGAAAAACATGTTTTTCAATGGCAAAAATCAATGAATATTGTAAATGCACAAACAGTAATATCTCCACATTGCACGGTGCAATTCTGAAATTTTTAGCTTTTTCCTGTTAATCCTAGCATGATAAAGAAGATTCAAAGAGAGTGAGATGCCAGCTCCTTTCATTCAGTCAGTAGCTTCAAACATTTCTGGTATATGAAAAACATGTTTTTCAATGGCAAAAATCAATGAATATTGTAAATGCACAAACAGTAATATCTCCACATTGCAAGGTGCAATTCTGAAATTTTTTGCTTTTTCCTGCTAATCCTAGCATGATAAAGAAGATTCAAAGAGAGTGAGATGCCAGCTCCTTTCATTCAGTCAGTAGCTTCAAACATTTCTGGACGTTTTTCAATGGCAAAAATCAATGAATATTGTAAATGCACAAACAGTAATATCTCCACATTGCACGGTGCAATTCTGAAATTTTTAGCTTTTTCCTGTTAATCCTAGCATGATAAAGAAGATTCAAAGAGAGTGAGATGCCAGCTCCTTTCATTCAGTCAGTAGCTTCAAACATTTCTGGTATATGAAAAACATGTTTTTCAATGGCAAAAATCAATGAATATTGTAAATGCACAAACAGTAATATCTCCACATTGCAAGGTGCAATTCTGAAATTTTTTGCTTTTTCCTGCTAATCCTAGCATGATAAAGAAGATTCAAAGAGAGTGAGATGCCAGCTCCTTTCATTCAGTCAGTAGCTTCAAACATTTCTGGACGTTTTTCAATGGCAAAAATCAATGAATATTGTAAATGCACAAACAGTAATATCTCCACATTGCAAGGTGCAATTCTGAAATTTTTTGCTTTTTCCTGTTAATCCTAGCATGATAAAGAAGATTCAAAGAGAGTGAGATGCCAGCTCCTTTCATTCAGTCAGTAGCTTCAAACATTTCTGGTATATGAAAAACATGTTTTTCAATGGCAAAAATCAATGAATATTGTAAATGCACAAACAGTAATATCTCCACATTGCACGGTGCAATTCTGAAATTTTTAGCTTTTTCCTGCTAATCCTAGCATGATAAAGAAGATTCAAAGAGAGTGAGATGCCAGCTCCTTTCATTCAGTCAGTAGCTTCAAACATTTCTGGTATATGAAAAACATGTTTTTCAATGGCAAAAATCAATGAATATTGTAAATGCACAAACAGTAATATCTCCACATTGCACGGTGCAATTCTGAAATTTTTTGCTTTTTCCTGCTAATCCTAGCATGATAAAGAAGATTCAAAGAGAGTGAGATGCCAGCTCCTTTCATTCAGTCAGTAGCTTCAAACATTTCTGGACGTTTTTCAATGGCAAAAATCAATGAATATTGTAAATGCACAAACAGTAATATCTCCACATTGCACGGTGCAATTCTGAAATTTTTAGCTTTTTCCTGTTAATCCTAGCATGATAAAGAAGATTCAAAGAGAGTGAGATGCCAGCTCCTTTCATTCAGTCAGTAGCTTCAAACATTTCTGGTATATGAAAAACATGTTTTTCAATGGCAAAAATCAATGAATATTGTAAATGCACAAACAGTAATATCTCCACATTGCACGGTGCAATTCTGAAATTTTTAGCTTTTTCCTGTTAATCCTAGCATGATAAAGAAGATTCAAAGAGAGTGAGATGCCAGCTCCTTTCATTCAGTCAGTAGCTTCAAACATTTCTGGTATATGAAAAACATGTTTTTCAATGGCAAAAATCAATGAATATTGTAAATGCACAAACAGTAATATCTCCACATTGCAAGGTGCAATTCTGAAATTTTTTGCTTTTTCCTGCTAATCCTAGCATGATAAAGAAGATTCAAAGAGAGTGAGATGCCAGCTCCTTTCATTCAGTCAGTAGCTTCAAACATTTCTGGACGTTTTTCAATGGCAAAAATCAATGAATATTGTAAATGCACAAACAGTAATATCTCCACATTGCACGGTGCAATTCTGAAATTTTTAGCTTTTTCCTGTTAATCCTAGCATGATAAAGAAGATTCAAAGAGAGTGAGATGCCAGCTCCTTTCATTCAGTCAGTAGCTTCAAACATTTCTGGTATATGAAAAACATGTTTTTCAATGGCAAAAATCAATGAATATTGTAAATGCACAAACAGTAATATCTCCACATTGCAAGGTGCAATTCTGAAATTTTTTGCTTTTTCCTGCTAATCCTAGCATGATAAAGAAGATTCAAAGAGAGTGAGATGCCAGCTCCTCATTCAGTCAGTAGCTTCAAACATTTCTGGACGTTTTTTCAATGGCAAAAATCAATGAATATTGTAAATGCACAAACAGTAATATCTCCACATTGCACGGTGGCAATTCTGAAATTTTTTGCTTTTTCCTGTTAATCCTAGCATGATAAAGAAGATTCAAAGAGAGTGAGATGCCAGCTCCTTTCATTCAGTCAGTAGCTTCAAACATTTCTGGTATATGAAAAACATGTTTTTCAATGGCAAAAATCAATGAATATTGTAAATGCACAAACAGTAATATCTCCACATTGCACGGTGCAATTCTGAAATTTTTAGCTTTTTCCTGCTAATCCTAGCATGATAAAGAAGATTCAAAGAGAGTGAGATGCCAGCTCCTTTCATTCAGTCAGTAGCTTCAAACATTTCTGGTATATGAAAAACATGTTTTTCAATGGCAAAAATCAATGAATATTGTAAATGCACAATCAGTAATATCTCCACATTGCACGGTGCAATTCTGAAATTTTTTGCTTTTTCCTGCTAATCCTAGCATGATAAAGAAGATTCAAAGAGAGTGAGATGCCAGCTCCTTTCATTCAGTCAGTAGCTTCAAACATTTCTGGACGTTTTTCAATGGCAAAAATCAATGAATATTGTAAATGCACAAACAGTAATATCTCCACATTGCAAGGTGCAATTCTGAAATTTTTAGCTTTTTCCTGTTAATCCTAGCATGATAAAGAAGATTCAAAGAGAGTGAGATGCCAGCTCCTTTCATTCAGTCAGTAGCTTCAAACATTTCTGGACGTTTTTCAATGGCAAAAATCAATGAATATTGTAAATGCACAAACAGTAATATCTCCACATTGCACGGTGCAATTCTGAAATTTTTAGCTTTTTCCTGTTAATCCTAGCATGATAAAGAAGATTCAAAGAGAGTGAGATGCCAGCTCCTTTCATTCAGTCAGTAGCTTCAAACATTTCTGGTATATGAAAAACATGTTTTTCAATGGCAAAAATCAATGAATATTGTAAATGCACAAACACTAATATCTCCACATTGCAAGGTGCAATTCTGAAATTTTTAGCTTTTTCCTGTTAATCCTAGCATGATAAAGAAGATTCAAAGAGAGTGAGATGCCAGCTCCTTTCATTCAGTCAGTAGCTTCAAACATTTCTGGTATATGAAAAACATGTTTTTCAATGGCAAAAATCAATGAATATTGTAAATGCACAAACAGTAATATCTCCACATTGCAAGGTGCAATTCTGAAATTTTTAGCTTTTTCCTGTTAATCCTAGCATGATAAAGAAGATTCAAAGAGAGTGAGATGCCAGCTCCTTTCATTCAGTCAGTAGCTTCAAACATTTCTGGTATATGAAAAACATGTTTTTCAATGGCAAAAATCAATGAATATTGTAAATGCACAAACAGTAATATCTCCACATTGCACGGTGCAATTCTGAAATTTTTTGCTTTTTCCTGCTAATCCTAGCATGATAAAGAAGATTCAAAGAGAGTGAGATGCCAGCTCCTTTCATTCAGTCAGTAGCTTCAAACATTTCTGGTATATGAAAAACATGTTTTTCAATGGCAAAAATCAATGAATATTGTAAATGCACAAACAGTAATATCTCCACATTGCAAGGTGCAATTCTGAAATTTTTTGCTTTTTCCTGCTAATCCTAGCATGATAAAGAAGATTCAAAGAGAGTGAGATGCCAGCTCCTTTCATTCAGTCAGTAGCTTCAAACATTTCTGGTATATGAAAAACATGTTTTTCAATGGCAAAAATCAATGAATATTGTAAATGCACAAACAGTAATATCTCCACATTGCAAGGTGCAATTCTGAAATTTTTTGCTTTTTCCTGCTAATCCTAGCATGATAAAGAAGATTCAAAGAGAGTGAGATGCCAGCTCCTTTCATTCAGTCAGTAGCTTCAAACATTTCTGGTATATGAAAAACATGTTTTTCAATGGCAAAAATCAATGAATATTGTAAATGCACAAACAGTAATATCTCCACATTGCACGGTGCAATTCTGAAATTTTTAGCTTTTTCCTGCTAATCCTAGCATGATAAAGAAGATTCAAAGAGAGTGAGATGCCAGCTCCTTTCTTTCAGTCAGTAGCTTCAAACATTTCTGGTATATGAAAAACATGTTTTTCAATGGCAAAAATCAATGAATATTGTAAATGCACAAACAGTAATATCTCCACATTGCAAGGTGCAATTCTGAAATTTTTTGCTTTTTCCTGCTAATCCTAGCATGATAAAGAAGATTCAAAGAGAGTGAGATGCCAGCTCTTTTCATTCAGTCAGTAGCTTCAAACATTTCTGGTATATGAAAAACATGTTTTTCAATGGCAAAAATCAATGAATATTGTAAATGCACAAACAGTAATATCTCCACATTGCACGGTGCAATTCTGAAATTTTTAGCTTTTTCCTGCTAATCCTAGCATGATAAAGAAGATTCAAAGAGAGTGAGATGCCAGCTCCTTTCATTCAGTCAGTAGCTTCAAACATTTCTGGTATATGAAAAACATGTTTTTCAATGGCAAAAATCAATGAATATTGTAAATGCACAAACAGTAATATCTCCACATTGCACGGTGCAATTCTGAAATTTTTTGCTTTTTCCTGTTAATCCTAGCATGATAAAGAAGATTCAAAGAGAGTGAGATGCCAGCTCCTTTCATTCAGTCAGTAGCTTCAAACATTTCTGGACGTTTTTCAATGGCAAAAATCAATGAATATTGTAAATGCACAAACAGTAATATCTCCACATTGCACGGTGCAATTCTGAAATTTTTAGCTTTTTCCTGTTAATCCTAGCATGATAAAGAAGATTCAAAGAGAGTGAGATGCCAGCTCCTTTCATTCAGTCAGTAGCTTCAAACATTTCTGGTATATGAAAAACATGTTTTTCAATGGCAAAAATCAATGAATATTGTAAATGCACAAACAGTAATATCTCCACATTGCAAGGTGCAATTCTGAAATTTTTAGCTTTTTCCTGTTAATCCTAGCATGATAAAGAAGATTCAAGAGAGTGAGATGCCAGCTCCTTTCATTCAGTCAGTAGCTTCAAACATTTCTGGTATATGAAAAACATGTTTTTCAATGGCAAAAATCAATGAATATTGTAAATGCACAAACAGTAATATCTCCACATTGCACGGTGCAATTCTGAAATTTTTTGCTTTTTCCTGCTAATCCTAGCATGATAAAGAAGATTCAAAGAGAGTGAGATGCCAGCTCCTTTCATTCAGTCAGTAGCTTCAAACATTTCTGGACTGTTTTTTAATGGCAAAAATCAATGAATATTGTAAATGCACAAACAGTAATATCTCCACATTGCAAGGTGCAATTCTGAAATTTTTTGCTTTTTCCTGCTAATCCTAGCATGATAAAGAAGATTCAAAGAGAGTGAGATGCCAGCTCCTTTCATTCAGTCAGTAGCTTCAAACATTTCTGGTATATGAAAAACATGTTTTTCAATGGCAAAAATCAATGAATATTGTAAATGCACAAACAGTAATATCTCCACATTGCACGGTGCAATTCTGAAATTTTTAGCTTTTTCCTGTTAATCCTAGCATGATAAAGAAGATTCAAAGAGAGTGAGATGCCAGCTCCTTTCATTCAGTCAGTAGCTTCAAACATTTCTGGTATATGAAAAACATGTTTTTCAATGGCAAAAATCAATGAATATTGTAAATGCACAAACAGTAATATCTCCACATTGCACGGTGCAATTCTGAAATTTTTTGCTTTTTCCTGCTAATCCTAGCATGATAAAGAAGATTCAAAGAGAGTGAGATGCCAGCTCCTTTCATTCAGTCAGTAGCTTCAAACATTTCTGGACGTTTTTCAATGGCAAAAATCAATGAATATTGTAAATGCACAAACAGTAATATCTCCACATTGCACGGTGCAATTCTGAAATTTTTAGCTTTTTCCTGTTAATCCTAGCATGATAAAGAAGATTCAAAGAGAGTGAGATGCCAGCTCCTTTCATTCAGTCAGTAGCTTCAAACATTTCTGGTATATGAAAAACATGTTTTTCAATGGCAAAAATCAATGAATATTGTAAATGCACAAACAGTAATATCTCCACATTGCAAGGTGCAATTCTGAAATTTTTTGCTTTTTCCTGCTAATCCTAGCATGATAAAGAAGATTCAAAGAGAGTGAGATGCCAGCTCCTTTCATTCAGTCAGTAGCTTCAAACATTTCTGGTATATGAAAAACATGTTTTTCAATGGCAAAAATCAATGAATATTGTAAATGCACAAACAGTAATATCTCCACATTGCACGGTGCAATTCTGAAATTTTTTGCTTTTTCCTGCTAATCCTAGCATGATAAAGAAGATTCAAAGAGAGTGAGATGCCAGCTCCTTTCATTCAGTCAGTAGCTTCAAACATTTCTGGACGTTTTTCAATGGCAAAAATCAATGAATATTGTAAATGCACAAACAGTAATATCTCCACATTGCAAGGTGCAATTCTGAAATTTTTTGCTTTTTCCTGCTAATCCTAGCATGATAAAGAAGATTCAAAGAGAGTGAGATGCCAGCTCCTTTCATTCAGTCAGTAGCTTCAAACATTTCTGGTATATGAAAAACATGTTTTTCAATGGCAAAAATCAATGAATATTGTAAATGCACAAACAGTAATATCTCCACATTGCAAGGTGCAATTCTGAAATTTTTAGCTTTTTCCTGCTAATCCTAGCATGATAAAGAAGATTCAAAGAGATTGAGATGCCAGCTCCTTTCATTCAGTCAGTAGCTTCAAACATTTCTGGACGTTTTTCAATGGCAAAAATCAATGAATATTGTAAATGCACAAACAGTAATATCTCCACATTGCACGGTGCAATTCTGAAATTTTTAGCTTTTTCCTGTTAATCCTAGCATGATAAAGAAGATTCAAAGAGAGTGAGATGCCAGCTCCTTTCATTCAGTCAGTAGCTTCAAACATTTCTGGTATATGAAAAACATGTTTTTCAATGGCAAAAATCAATGAATATTGTAAATGCACAAACAGTAATATCTCCACATTGCAAGGTGCAATTCTGAAATTTTTTGCTTTTTCCTGTTAATCCTAGCATGATAAAGAAGATTCAAAGAGAGTGAGATGCCAGCTCCTTTCATTCAGTCAGTAGCTTCAAACATTTCTGGTATATGAAAAACATGTTTTTCAATGGCAAAAATCAATGAATATTGTAAATGCACAAACAGTAATATCTCCACATTGCAAGGTGCAATTCTGAAATTTTTAGCTTTTTCCTGCTAATCCTAGCATGATAAAGAAGATTCAAAGAGATTGAGATGCCAGCTCCTTTCATTCAGTCAGTAGCTTCAAACATTTCTGGACGTTTTTCAATGGCAAAAATCAATGAATATTGTAAATGCACAAACAGTAATATCTCCACATTGCAAGGTGCAATTCTGAAATTTTTTGCTTTTTCCTGTTAATCCTAGCATGATAAAGAAGATTCAAAGAGAGTGAGATGCCAGCTCCTTTCATTCAGTCAGTAGCTTCAAACATTTCTGGAATATGAAAAACATGTTTTTCAATGGCAAAAATCAATGAATATTGTAAATGCACAAACAGTAATATCTCCACATTGCAAGGTGCAATTCTGAAATTTTTTGCTTTTTCCTGCTAATCCTAGCATGATAAAGAAGATTCAAAGAGAGTGAGATGCCAGCTCCTTTCATTCAGTCAGTAGCTTCAAACATTTCTGGTATATGAAAAACATGTTTTTCAATGGCAAAAATCATTGAATATTTTAAATGCACAAACAGTAATATCTCCACATTGCACGGTGCAATTCTGAAATTTTTTGCTTTTTCCTGCTAATCCTAGCATGATAAAGAAGATTCAAAGAGAGTGAGATGCCAGCTCCTTTCATTCAGTCAGTAGCTTCAAACATTTCTGAACGTTTTTCAATGGCAAAAATCAATGAATATTGTAAATGCACAAACAGTAATATCTCCACATTGCACGGTGCAATTCTGAAATTTTTAGCTTTTTCCTGTTAATCCTAGCATGATAAAGAAGATTCAAAGAGAGTGAGATGCCAGCTCCTTTCATTCAGTCAGTAGCTTCAAACATTTCTGGTATATGAAAAACATGTTTTTCAATGGCAAAAATCAATGAATATTGTAAATGCACAAACAGTAATATCTCCACATTGCACGGTGCAATTCTGAAATTTTTAGCTTTTTCCTGTTAATCCTAGCATGATAAAGAAGATTCAAAGAGAGTGAGATGCCAGCTCCTTTCATTCAGTCAGTAGCTTCAAACATTTCTGGTATATGAAAAACATGTTTTTCAATGGCAAAAATCAATGAATATTGTAAATGCACAAACAGTAATATCTCCACATTGCAAGGTGCAATTCTGAAATTTTTTGCTTTTTCCTGCTAATCCTAGCATGATAAAGAAGATTCAAAGAGAGTGAGATGCCAGCTCCTTTCATTCAGTCAGTAGCTTCAAACATTTCTGGACGTTTTTCAATGGCAAAAATCAATGAATATTGTAAATGCACAAACAGTAATATCTCCACATTGCACGGTGCAATTCTGAAATTTTTAGCTTTTTCCTGTTAATCCTAGCATGATAAAGAAGATTCAAAGAGAGTGAGATGCCAGCTCCTTTCATTCAGTCAGTAGCTTCAAACATTTCTGGTATATGAAAAACATGTTTTTCAATGGCAAAAATCAATGAATATTGTAAATGCACAAACAGTAATATCTCCACATTGCACGGTGCAATTCTGAAATTTTTTGCTTTTTCCTGTTAATCCTAGCATGATAAAGAAGATTCAAAGAGAGTGAGATGCCAGCTCCTTTCATTCAGTCAGTAGCTTCAAACATTTCTGGTATATGAAAAACATGTTTTTCAATGGCAAAAATCAATGAATATTGTAAATGCACAAACAGTAATATCTCCACATTGCACGGTGCAATTCTGAAATTTTTAGCTTTTTCCTGTTAATCCTAGCATGATAAAGAAGATTCAAAGAGAGTGAGATGCCAGCTCCTTTCATTCAGTCAGTAGCTTCAAACATTTCTGGTATATGAAAAACATGTTTTTCAATGGCAAAAATCAATGAATATTGTAAATGCACAAACAGTAATATCTCCACATTGCACGGTGCAATTCTGAAATTTTTTGCTTTTTCCTGCTAATCCTAGCATGATAAAGAAGATTCAAAGAGAGTGAGATGCCAGCTCCTTTCATTCAGTCAGTAGCTTCAAACATTTCTGGTATATGAAAAACATGTTTTTCAATGGAAAAATCAATGAATATTGTAAATGCACAAACAGTAATATCTCCACATTGCACGGTGCAATTCTGAAATTTTTAGCTTTTTCCTGTTAATCCTAGCATGATAAAGAAGATTCAAAGAGAGTGAGATGCCAGCTCCTTTCATTCAGTCAGTAGCTTCAAACATTTCTGGTATATGAAAAACATGTTTTTCAATGGCAAAAATCAATGAATATTGTAAATGCACAAACAGTAATATCTCCACATTGCAAGGTGCAATTCTGAAATTTTTAGCTTTTTCCTGTTAATCCTAGCATGATAAAGAAGATTCAAAGAGAGTGAGATGCCAGCTCCTTTCATTCAGTCAGTAGCTTCAAACATTTCTGGTATATGAAAAACATGTTTTTCAATGGCAAAAATCAATGAATATTGTAAATGCACAAACAGTAATATCTCCACATTGCACGGTGCAATTCTGAAATTTTTAGCTTTTTCCTGTTAATCCTAGCATGATAAAGAAGATTCAAAGAGAGTGAGATGCCAGCTCCTTTCATTCAGTCAGTAGCTTCAAACATTTCTGGACGTTTTTCAATGGCAAAAATCAATGAATATTGTAAATGCACAAACAGTAATATCTCCACATTGCACGGTGCAATTCTGAAATTTTTTGCTTTTTCCTGCTAATCCTAGCATGATAAAGAAGATTCAAAGAGAGTGAGATGCCAGCTCCTTTCATTCAGTCAGTAGCTTCAAACATTTCTGGTATATGAAAAACATGTTTTTCAATGGCAAAAATCAATGAATATTGTAAATGCACAAACAGTAATATCTCCACATTGCAAGGTGCAATTCTGAATTTTTTGCTTTTTCCTGCTAATCCTAGCATGATAAAGAAGATTCAAAGAGAGTGAGATGCCAGCTCCTTTCATTCAGTCAGTAGCTTCAAACATTTCTGGTATATGAAAAACATGTTTTTCAATGGCAAAAATCAATGAATATTGTAAATGCACAAACAGTAATATCTCCACATTGCACGGTGCAATTCTGAAATTTTTAGCTTTTTCCTGCTAATCCTAGCATGATAAAGAAGATTCAAAGAGAGTGAGATGCCAGCTCCTTTCATTCAGTCAGTAGCTTCAAACATTTCTGGTATATGAAAAACATGTTTTTCAATGGCAAAAATCAATGAATATTGTAAATGCACAAACAGTAATATCTCCACATTGCAAGGTGCAATTCTGAAATTTTTAGCTTTTTCCTGCTAATCCTAGCATGATAAAGAAGATTCAAAGAGAGTGAGATGCCAGCTCCTTTCATTCAGTCAGTAGCTTCAAACATTTCTGGACGTTTTTCAATGGCAAAAATCAATGAATATTGTAAATGCACAAACAGTAATATCTCCACATTGCACGGTGCAATTCTGAAATTTTTTGCTTTTTCCTGTTAATCCTAGCATGATAAAGAAGATTCAAAGAGAGTGAGATGCCAGCTCCTTTCATTCAGTCAGTAGCTTCAAACATTTCTGGTATATGAAAAACATGTTTTTCAATGGCAAAAATCAATGAATATTGTAAATGCACAAACAGTAATATCTCCACATTGCAAGGTGCAATTCTGAAATTTTTTGCTTTTTCCTGCTAATCCTAGCATGATAAAGAAGATTCAAAGAGAGTGAGATGCCAGCTCCTTTCATTCAGTCAGTAGCTTCAAACATTTCTGGACGTTTTTCAATGGCAAAAATCAATGAATATTGTAAATGCACAAACAGTAATATCTCCACATTGCACGGTGCAATTCTGAAATTTTTAGCTTTTTCCTGTTAATCCTAGCATGATAAAGAAGATTCAAAGAGAGTGAGATGCCAGCTCCTTTCATTCAGTCAGTAGCTTCAAACATTTCTGGTATATGAAAAACATGTTTTTCAATGGCAAAAATCAATGAATATTGTAAATGCACAAACAGTAATATCTCCACATTGCAAGGTGCAATTCTGAAATTTTTTGCTTTTTCCTGCTAATCCTAGCATGATAAAGAAGATTCAAAGAGAGTGAGATGCCAGCTCCTTTCATTCAGTCAGTAGCTTCAAACATTTCTGGACGTTTTTCAATGGCAAAAATCAATGAATATTGTAAATGCACAAACAGTAATATCTCCACATTGCAAGGTGCAATTCTGAAATTTTTTGCTTTTTCCTGCTAATCCTAGCATGATAAAGAAGATTCAAAGAGAGTGAGATGCCAGCTCCTTTCATTCAGTCAGTAGCTTCAAACATTTCTGGAAGTTTTTCAATGGCAAAAATCAATGAATATTGTAAATGCACAAACAGTAATATCTCCACATTGCACGGTGCAATTCTGAAATTTTTAGCTTTTTCCTGTTAATCCTAGCATGATAAAGAAGATTCAAAGAGAGTGAGATGCCAGCTCCTTTCATTCAGTCAGTAGCTTCAAACATTTCTGGTATATGAAAAACATGTTTTTCAATGGCAAAAATCAATGAATATTGTAAATGCACAAACAGTAATATCTCCACATTGCACGGTGCAATTCTGAAATTTTTTGCTTTTTCCTGCTAATCCTAGCATGATAAAGAAGATTCAAAGAGAGTGAGATGCCAGCTCCTTTCATTCAGTCAGTAGCTTCAAACATTTCTGGTATATGAAAAACATGTTTTTCAATGGCAAAAATCAATGAATATTGTAAATGCACAAACAGTAATATCTCCACATTGCACGGTGCAATTCTGAAATTTTTAGCTTTTTCCTGTTAATCCTAGCATGATAAAGAAGATTCAAAGAGAGTGAGATGCCAGCTCCTTTCATTCAGTCAGTAGCTTCAAACATTTCTGGTATATGAAAAACATGTTTTTCAATGGCAAAAATCAATGAATATTGTAAATGCACAAACAGTAATATCTCCACATTGCAAGGTGCAATTCTGAAATTTTTTGCTTTTTCCTGTTAATCCTAGCATGATAAAGAAGATTCAAAGAGAGTGAGATGCCAGCTCCTTTCATTCAGTCAGTAGCTTCAAACATTTCTGGACGTTTTTCAATGGCAAAAATCAATGAATATTGTAAATGCACAAACAGTAATATCTCCACATTGCAAGGTGCAATTCTGAAATTTTTTGCTTTTTCCTGCTAATCCTAGCATGATAAAGAAGATTCAAAGAGAGTGAGATGCCAGCTCCTTTCATTCAGTCAGTAGCTTCAAACATTTCTGGTATATGAAAAACATGTTTTTCAATGGCAAAAATCAATGAATATTGTAAATGCACAAACAGTAATATCTCCACATTGCAAGGTGCAATTCTGAAATTTTTTGCTTTTTCCTGTTAATCCTAGCATGATAAAGAAGATTCAAAGAGAGTGAGATGCCAGCTCCTTTCATTCAGTCAGTAGCTTCAAACATTTCTGGTATATGAAAAACATGTTTTTCAATGGCAAAAATCAATGAATATTGTAAATGCACAAACAGTAATATCTCCACATTGCACGGTGCAATTCTGAAATTTTTTGCTTTTTCCTGCTAATCCTAGCATGATAAAGAAGATTCAAAGAGAGTGAGATGCCAGCTCCTTTCATTCAGTCAGTAGCTTCAAACATTTCTGGACGTTTTTCAATGGCAAAAATCAATGAATATTGTAAATGCACAAACAGTAATATCTCCACATTGCAAGGTGCAATTCTGAAATTTTTTGCTTTTTCCTGCTAATCCTAGCATGATAAAGAAGATTCAAAGAGAGTGAGATGCCAGCTCCTTTCATTCAGTCAGTAGCTTCAAACATTTCTGGTATATGAAAAACATGTTTTTCAATGGCAAAAATCAATGAATATTGTAAATGCACAAACAGTAATATCTCCACATTGCAAGGTGCAATTCTGAAATTTTTAGCTTTTTCCTGTTAATCCTAGCATGATAAAGAAGATTCAAAGAGAGTGAGATGCCAGCTCCTTTCATTCAGTCAGTAGCTTCAAACATTTCTGGTATATGAAAAACATGTTTTTCAATGGCAAAAATCAATGAATATTGTAAATGCACAAACAGTAATATCTCCACATTGCAAGGTGCAATTCTGAAATTTTTTGCTTTTTCCTGCTAATCCTAGCATGATAAAGAAGATTCAAAGAGAGTGAGATGCCAGCTCCTTTCATTCAGTCAGTAGCTTCAAACATTTCTGGTATATGAAAAACATGTTTTTCAATGGCAAAAATCAATGAATATTGTAAATGCACAAACAGTAATATCTCCACATTGCACGGTGCAATTCTGAAATTTTTAGCTTTTTCCTGTTAATCCTAGCATGATAAAGAAGATTCAAAGAGAGTGAGATGCCAGCTCCTTTCATTCAGTCAGTAGCTTCAAACATTTCTGGTATATGAAAAACATGTTTTTCAATGGCAAAAATCAATGAATATTGTAAATGCACAAACAGTAATATCTCCACATTGCAAGGTGCAATTCTGAAATTTTTTGCTTTTTCCTGCTAATCCTAGCATGATAAAGAAGATTCAAAGAGAGTGAGATGCCAGCTCCTTTCATTCAGTCAGTAGCTTCAAACATTTCTGGACGTTTTTCAATGGCAAAAATCAATGAATATTGTAAATGCACAAACAGTAATATCTCCACATTGCACGGTGCAATTCTGAAATTTTTTGCTTTTTCCTGCTAATCCTAGCATGATAAAGAAGATTCAAAGAGAGTGAGATGCCAGCTCCTTTCATTCAGTCAGTAGCTTCAAACATTTCTGGTATATGAAAAACATGTTTTTCAATGGCAAAAATCAATGAATATTGTAAATGCACAAACAGTAATATCTCCACATTGCACGGTGCAATTCTGAAATTTTTAGCTTTTTCCTGTTAATCCTAGCATGATAAAGAAGATTCAAAGAGAGTGAGATGCCAGCTCCTTTCATTCAGTCAGTAGCTTCAAACATTTCTGGTATATGAAAAACATGTTTTTCAATGGCAAAAATCAATGAATATTGTAAATGCACAAACAGTAATATCTCCACATTGCACAGTGCAATTCTGAAATTTTTTGCTTTTTCCTGCTAATCCTAGCATGATAAAGAAGATTCAAAGAGAGTGAGATGCCAGCTCCTTTCATTCAGTCAGTAGCTTCAAACATTTCTGGACGTTTTTCAATGGCAAAAATCAATGAATATTGTAAATGCACAAACAGTAATATCTCCACATTGCACGGTGCAATTCTGAAATTTTTAGCTTTTTCCTGTTAATCCTAGCATGATAAAGAAGATTCAAAGAGAGTGAGATGCCAGCTCCTTTCATTCAGTCAGTAGCTTCAAACATTTCTGGACGTTTTTCAATGGCAAAAATCAATGAATATTGTAAATGCACAAACAGTAATATCTCCACATTGCACGGTGCAATTCTGAAATTTTTTGCTTTTTCCTGCTAATCCTAGCATGATAAAGAAGATTCAAAGAGAGTGAGATGCCAGCTCCTTTCATTCAGTCAGTAGCTTCAAACATTTCTGGTATATGAAAAACATGTTTTTCAATGGCAAAAATCAATGAATATTGTAAATGCACAAACAGTAATATCTCCACATTGCAAGGTGCAATTCTGAAATTTTTAGCTTTTTCCTGTTAATCCTAGCATGATAAAGAAGATTCAAAGAGAGTGAGATGCCAGCTCCTTTCATTCAGTCAGTAGCTTCAAACATTTCTGGTATATGAAAAACATGTTTTTCAATGGCAAAAATCAATGAATATTGTAAATGCACAAACAGTAATATCTCCACATTGCAAGGTGCAATTCTGAAATTTTTAGCTTTTTCCTGTTAATCCTAGCATGATAAAGAAGATTCAAAGAGAGTGAGATGCCAGCTCCTTTCATTCAGTCAGTAGCTTCAAACATTTCTGGTATATGAAAAACATGTTTTTCAATGGCAAAAATCAATGAATATTGTAAATGCACAAACAGTAATATCTCCACATTGCAAGGTGCAATTCTGAAATTTTTAGCTTTTTCCTGTTAATCCTAGCATGATAAAGAAGATTCAAAGAGAGTGAGATGCCAGCTCCTTTCATTCAGTCAGTAGCTTCAAACATTTCTGATATATGAAAAACATGTTTTTCAATGGCAAAAATCAATGAATATTGTAAATGCACAAACAGTAATATCTCCACATTGCACGGTGCAATTCTGAAATTTTTTGCTTTTTCCTGCTAATCCTAGCATGATAAAGAAGATTCAAAGAGAGTGAGATGCCAGCTCCTTTCATTCAGTCAGTAGCTTCAAACATTTCTGGACGTTTTTCAATGGCAAAAATCAATGAATATTGTAAATGCACAAACAGTAATATCTCCACATTGCAAGGTGCAATTCTGAAATTTTTTGCTTTTTCCTGCTAATCCTAGCATGATAAAGAAGATTCAAAGAGAGTGAGATGCCAGCTCCTTTCATTCAGTCAGTAGCTTCAAACATTTCTGGTATATGAAAAACATGTTTTTCAATGGCAAAAATCAATGAATATTGTAAATGCACAAACAGTAATATCTCCACATTGCAAGGTGCAATTCTGAAATTTTTAGCTTTTTCCTGTTAATCCTAGCATGATAAAGAAGATTCAAAGAGAGTGAGATGCCAGCTCCTTTCATTCAGTCAGTAGCTTCAAACATTTCTGGTATATGAAAAACATGTTTTTCAATGGCAAAAATCAATGAATATTGTAAATGCACAAACAGTAATATCTCCACATTGCACGGTGCAATTCTGAAATTTTTAGCTTTTTCCTGCTAATCCTAGCATGATAAAGAAGATTCAAAGAGAGTGAGATGCCAGCTCCTTTCATTCAGTCAGTAGCTTCAAACATTTCTGGTATATGAAAAACATGTTTTTCAATGGCAAAAATCAATGAATATTGTAAATGCACAAACAGTAATATCTCCACATTGCAAGGTGCAATTCTGAAATTTTTAGCTTTTTCCTGCTAATCCTAGCATGATAAAGAAGATTCAAAGAGAGTGAGATGCCAGCTCCTTTCATTCAGTCAGTAGCTTCAAACATTTCTGGTATATGAAAAACATGTTTTTCAATGGCAAAAATCAATGAATATTGTAAATGCACAAACAGTAATATCTCCACATTGCACGGTGCAATTCTGAAATTTTTAGCTTTTTCCTGCTAATCCTACCATGATAAAGAAGATTCAAAGAGAGTGAGATGCCAGCTCCTTTCATTCAGTCAGTAGCTTCAAACATTTCTGGACGTTTTTCAATGGCAAAAATCAATGAATATTGTAAATGCACAAACAGTAATATCTCCACATTGCACGGTGCAATTCTGAAATTTTTTGCTTTTTCCTGCTAATCCTAGCATGATAAAGAAGATTCAAAGAGAGTGAGATGCCAGCTCCTTTCATTCAGTCAGTAGCTTCAAACATTTCTGGTATATGAAAAACATGTTTTTAAATGGCAAAAATCAATGAATATTGTAAATGCACAAACAGTAATATCTCCACATTGCACGGTGCAATTCTGAAATTTTTTGCTTTTTCCTGCTAATCCTAGCATGATAAAGAAGATTCAAAGAGAGTGAGATGCCAGCTCCTTTCATTCAGTCAGTAGCTTCAAACATTTCTGGTATATGAAAAACATGTTTTTCAATGGCAAAAATCAATGAATATTGTAAATGCACAAACAGTAATATCTCCACATTGCAAGGTGCAATTCTGAAATTTTTTGCTTTTTCCTGTTAATCCTAGCATGATAAAGAAGATTCAAAGAGAGTGAGATGCCAGCTCCTTTCATTCAGTCAGTAGCTTCAAACATTTCTGGACGTTTTTCAATGGCAAAAATCAATGAATATTGTAAATGCACAAACAGTAATATCTCCACATTGCACGGTGCAATTCTGAAATTTTTTGCTTTTTCCTGCTAATCCTAGCATGATAAAGAAGATTCAAAGAGAGTGAGATGCCAGCTCCTTTCATTCAGTCAGTAGCTTCAAACATTTCTGGTATATGAAAAACATGTTTTTCAATGGCAAAAATCAATGAATATTGTAAATGCACAAACAGTAATATCTCCACATTGCACGGTGCAATTCTGAAATTTTTAGCTTTTTCCTGCTAATCCTAGCATGATAAAGAAGATTCAAAGAGAGTGAGATGCCAGCTCCTTTCATTCAGTCAGTAGCTTCAAACATTTCTGGACGTTTTTCAATGGCAAAAATCAATGAATATTGTAAATGCACAAACAGTAATATCTCCACATTGCAAGGTGCAATTCTGAAATTTTTTGCTTTTTCCTGCTAATCCTAGCATGATAAAGAAGATTCAAAGAGAGTGAGATGCCAGCTCCTTTCATTCAGTCAGTAGCTTCAAACATTTCTGGTATATGAAAAACATGTTTTTCAATGGCAAAAATCAATGAATATTGTAAATGCACAAACAGTAATATCTCCACATTGCAAGGTGCAATTCTGAAATTTTTAGCTTTTTCCTGTTAATCCTAGCATGATAAAGAAGATTCAAAGAGAGTGAGATGCCAGCTCCTTTCATTCAGTCAGTAGCTTCAAACATTTCTGGTATATGAAAAACATGTTTTTCAATGGCAAAAATCAATGAATATTGTAAATGCACAAACAGTAATATCTCCACATTGCACGGTGCAATTCTGAAATTTTTAGCTTTTTCCTGCTAATCCTAGCATGATAAAGAAGATTCAAAGAGAGTGAGATGCCAGCTCCTTTCATTCAGTCAGTAGCTTCAAACATTTCTGGTATATGAAAAACATGTTTTTCAATGGCAAAAATCAATGAATATTGTAAATGCACAAACAGTAATATCTCCACATTGCAAGGTGCAATTCTGAAATTTTTAGCTTTTTCCTGCTAATCCTAGCATGATAAAGAAGATTCAAAGAGAGTGAGATGCCAGCTCCTTTCATTCAGTCAGTAGCTTCAAACATTTCTGGTATATGAAAAACATGTTTTTCAATGGCAAAAATCAATGAATATTGTAAATGCACAAACAGTAATATCTCCACATTGCACGGTGCAATTCTGAAATTTTTAGCTTTTTCCTGCTAATCCTAGCATGATAAAGAAGATTCAAAGAGAGTGAGATGCCAGCTCCTTTCATTCAGTCAGTAGCTTCAAACATTTCTGGTATATGAAAAACATGTTTTTCAATGGCAAAAATCAATGAATATTGTAAATGCACAAACAGTAATATCTCCACATTGCACGGTGCAATTCTGAAATTTTTTGCTTTTTCCTGCTAATCCTAGCATGATAAAGAAGATTCAAAGAGAGTGAGATGCCAGCTCCTTTCATTCAGTCAGTAGCTTCAAACATTTCTGGACGTTTTTCAATGGCAAAAATCAATGAATATTGTAAATGCACAAACAGTAATATCTCCACATTGCACGGTGCAATTCTGAAATTTTTAGCTTTTTCCTGTTAATCCTAGCATGATAAAGAAGATTCAAAGAGAGTGAGATGCCAGCTCCTTTCATTCAGTCAGTAGCTTCAAACATTTCTGGTATATGAAAAACATGTTTTTCAATGGCAAAAATCAATGAATATTGTAAATGCACAAACAGTAATATCTCCACATTGCACGGTGCAATTCTGAAATTTTTAGCTTTTTCCTGCTAATCCTAGCATGATAAAGAAGATTCAAAGAGAGTGAGATGCCAGCTCCTTTCATTCAGTCAGTAGCTTCAAACATTTCTGGTATATGAAAAACATGTTTTTCAATGGCAAAAATCAATGAATATTGTAAATGCACAAACAGTAATATCTCCACATTGCACGGTGCAATTCTGAAATTTTTAGCTTTTTCCTGTTAATCCTAGCATGATAAAGAAGATTCAAAGAGAGTGAGATGCCAGCTCCTTTCATTCAGTCAGTAGCTTCAAACATTTCTGGTATATGAAAAACATGTTTTTCAATGGCAAAAATCAATGAATATTGTAAATGCACAAACAGTAATATCTCCACATTGCAAGGTGCAATTCTGAAATTTTTTGCTTTTTCCTGCTAATCCTAGCATGATAAAGAAGATTCAAAGAGAGTGAGATGCCAGCTCCTTTCATTCAGTCAGTAGCTTCAAACATTTCTGGTATATGAAAAACATGTTTTTCAATGGCAAAAATCAATGAATATTGTAAATGCACAAACAGTAATATCTCCACATTGCAAGGTGCAATTCTGAAATTTTTAGCTTTTTCCTGCTAATCCTAGCATGATAAAGAAGATTCAAAGAGAGTGAGATGCCAGCTCCTTTCATTCAGTCAGTAGCTTCAAACATTTCTGGTATATGAAAAACATGTTTTTCAATGGCAAAAATCAATGAATATTGTAAATGCACAAACAGTAATATCTCCACATTGCACGGTGCAATTCTGAAATTTTTAGCTTTTTCCTGCTAATCCTAGCATGATAAAGAAGATTCAAAGAGAGTGAGATGCCAGCTCCTTTCATTCAGTCAGTAGCTTCAAACATTTCTGGACGTTTTTCAATGGCAAAAATCAATGAATATTGTAAATGCACAAACAGTAATATCTCCACATTGCACGGTGCAATTCTGAAATTTTTTGCTTTTTCCTGCTAATCCTAGCATGATAAAGAAGATTCAAAGAGAGTGAGATGCCAGCTCCTTTCATTCAGTCAGTAGCTTCAAACATTTCTGGTATATGAAAAACATGTTTTTAAATGGCAAAAATCAATGAATATTGTAAATGCACAAACAGTAATATCTCCACATTGCACGGTGCAATTCTGAAATTTTTTGCTTTTTCCTGCTAATCCTAGCATGATAAAGAAGATTCAAAGAGAGTGAGATGCCAGCTCCTTTCATTCAGTCAGTAGCTTCAAACATTTCTGGTATATGAAAAACATGTTTTTCAATGGCAAAAATCAATGAATATTGTAAATGCACAAACAGTAATATCTCCACATTGCAAGGTGCAATTCTGAAATTTTTTGCTTTTTCCTGTTAATCCTAGCATGATAAAGAAGATTCAAAGAGAGTGAGATGCCAGCTCCTTTCATTCAGTCAGTAGCTTCAAACATTTCTGGACGTTTTTCAATGGCAAAAATCAATGAATATTGTAAATGCACAAACAGTAATATCTCCACATTGCACGGTGCAATTCTGAAATTTTTTGCTTTTTCCTGCTAATCCTAGCATGATAAAGAAGATTCAAAGAGAGTGAGATGCCAGCTCCTTTCATTCAGTCAGTAGCTTCAAACATTTCTGGTATATGAAAAACATGTTTTTCAATGGCAAAAATCAATGAATATTGTAAATGCACAAACAGTAATATCTCCACATTGCACGGTGCAATTCTGAAATTTTTAGCTTTTTCCTGCTAATCCTAGCATGATAAAGAAGATTCAAAGAGAGTGAGATGCCAGCTCCTTTCATTCAGTCAGTAGCTTCAAACATTTCTGGACGTTTTTCAATGGCAAAAATCAATGAATATTGTAAATGCACAAACAGTAATATCTCCACATTGCAAGGTGCAATTCTGAAATTTTTTGCTTTTTCCTGCTAATCCTAGCATGATAAAGAAGATTCAAAGAGAGTGAGATGCCAGCTCCTTTCATTCAGTCAGTAGCTTCAAACATTTCTGGTATATGAAAAACATGTTTTTCAATGGCAAAAATCAATGAATATTGTAAATGCACAAACAGTAATATCTCCACATTGCAAGGTGCAATTCTGAAATTTTTAGCTTTTTCCTGTTAATCCTAGCATGATAAAGAAGATTCAAAGAGAGTGAGATGCCAGCTCCTTTCATTCAGTCAGTAGCTTCAAACATTTCTGGTATATGAAAAACATGTTTTTCAATGGCAAAAATCAATGAATATTGTAAATGCACAAACAGTAATATCTCCACATTGCACGGTGCAATTCTGAAATTTTTAGCTTTTTCCTGCTAATCCTAGCATGATAAAGAAGATTCAAAGAGAGTGAGATGCCAGCTCCTTTCATTCAGTCAGTAGCTTCAAACATTTCTGGTATATGAAAAACATGTTTTTCAATGGCAAAAATCAATGAATATTGTAAATGCACAAACAGTAATATCTCCACATTGCAAGGTGCAATTCTGAAATTTTTAGCTTTTTCCTGCTAATCCTAGCATGATAAAGAAGATTCAAAGAGAGTGAGATGCCAGCTCCTTTCATTCAGTCAGTAGCTTCAAACATTTCTGGTATATGAAAAACATGTTTTTCAATGGCAAAAATCAATGAATATTGTAAATGCACAAACAGTAATATCTCCACATTGCACAGTGCAATTCTGAAATTTTTAGCTTTTTCCTGCTAATCCTAGCATGATAAAGAAGATTCAAAGAGAGTGAGATGCCAGCTCCTTTCATTCAGTCAGTAGCTTCAAACATTTCTGGACGTTTTTCAATGGCAAAAATCAATGAATATTGTAAATGCACAAACAGTAATATCTCCACATTGCACGGTGCAATTCTGAAATTTTTTGCTTTTTCCTGCTAATCCTAGCATGATAAAGAAGATTCAAAGAGAGTGAGATGCCAGCTCCTTTCATTCAGTCAGTAGCTTCAAACATTTCTGGTATATGAAAAACATGTTTTTCAATGGCAAAAATCAATGAATATTGTAAATGCACAAACAGTAATATCTCCACATTGCACGGTGCAATTCTGAAATTTTTAGCTTTTTCCTGTTAATCCTAGCATGATAAAGAAGATTCAAAGAGAGTGAGATGCCAGCTCCTTTCATTCAGTCAGTAGCTTCAAACATTTCTGGACGTTTTTCAATGGCAAAAATCAATGAATATTGTAAATGCACAAACAGTAATATCTCCACATTGCACGGTGCAATTCTGAAATTTTTTGCTTTTTCCTGCTAATCCTAGCATGATAAAGAAGATTCAAAGAGAGTGAGATGCCAGCTCCTTTCATTCAGTCAGTAGCTTCAAACATTTCTGGACGTTTTTCAATGGCAAAAATCAATGAATATTGTAAATGCACAAACAGTAATATCTCCACATTGCACGGTGCAATTCTGAAATTTTTAGCTTTTTCCTGTTAATCCTAGCATGATAAAGAAGATTCAAAGAGAGTGAGATGCCAGCTCCTTTCATTCAGTCAGTAGCTTCAAACATTTCTGGTATATGAAAAACATGTTTTTCAATGGCAAAAATCAATGAATATTGTAAATGCACAAACAGTAATATCTCCACATTGCACGGTGCAATTCTGAAATTTTTAGCTTTTTCCTGCTAATCCTAGCATGATAAAGAAGATTCAAAGAGAGTGAGATGCCAGCTCCTTTCATTCAGTCAGTAGCTTCAAACATTTCTGGTATATGAAAAACATGTTTTTCAATGGCAAAAATCAATGAATATTGTAAATGCACAAACAGTAATATCTCCACATTGCACGGTGCAATTCTGAAATTTTTAGCTTTTTCCTGCTAATCCTAGCATGATAAAGAAGATTCAAAGAGAGTGAGATGCCAGCTCCTTTCATTCAGTCAGTAGCTTCAAACATTTCTGGTATATGAAAAACATGTTTTTCAATGGCAAAAATCAATGAATATTGTAAATGCACAAACAGTAATATCTCCACATTGCACGGTGCAATTCTGAAATTTTTAGCTTTTTCCTGTTAATCCTAGCATGATAAAGAAGATTCAAAGAGAGTGAGATGCCAGCTCCTTTCATTCAGTCAGTAGCTTCAAACATTTCTGGTATATGAAAAACATGTTTTTCAATGGCAAAAATCAATGAATATTGTAAATGCACAAACAGTAATATCTCCACATTGCACGGTGCAATTCTGAAATTTTTTGCTTTTTCCTGCTAATCCTAGCATGATAAAGAAGATTCAAAGAGAGTGAGATGCCAGCTCCTTTCATTCAGTCAGTAGCTTCAAACATTTCTGGTATATGAAAAACATGTTTTTCAATGGCAAAAATCAATGAATATTGTAAATGCACAAACAGTAATATCTCCACATTGCACGGTGCAATTCTGAAATTTTTAGCTTTTTCCTGCTAATCCTAGCATGATAAAGAAGATTCAAAGAGAGTGAGATGCCAGCTCCTTTCATTCAGTCAGTAGCTTCAAACATTTCTGGTATATGAAAAACATGTTTTTCAATGGCAAAAATCAATGAATATTGTAAATGCACAAACAGTAATATCTCCACATTGCACGGTGCAATTCTGAAATTTTTTGCTTTTTCCTGCTAATCCTAGCATGATAAAGAAGATTCAAAGAGAGTGAGATGCCAGCTCCTTTCATTCAGTCAGTAGCTTCAAACATTTCTGGACGTTTTTCAATGGCAAAAATCAATGAATATTGTAAATGCACAAACAGTAATATCTCCACATTGCACGGTGCAATTCTGAAATTTTTAGCTTTTTCCTGTTAATCCTAGCATGATAAAGAAGATTCAAAGAGAGTGAGATGCCAGCTCCTTTCATTCAGTCAGTAGCTTCAAACATTTCTGGTATATGAAAAACATGTTTTTCAATGGCAAAAATCAATGAATATTGTAAATGCACAAACAGTAATATCTCCACATTGCACGGTGCAATTCTGAAATTTTTAGCTTTTTCCTGCTAATCCTAGCATGATAAAGAAGATTCAAAGAGAGTGAGATGCCAGCTCCTTTCATTCAGTCAGTAGCTTCAAACATTTCTGGTATATGAAAAACATGTTTTTCAACGGCAAAAATCAATGAATATTGTAAATGCACAAACAGTAATATCTCCACATTGCACGGTGCAATTCTGAAATTTTTAGCTTTTTCCTGCTAATCCTAGCATGATAAAGAAGATTCAAAGAGAGTGAGATGCCAGCTCCTTTCATTCAGTCAGTAGCTTCAAACATTTCTGGTATATGAAAAACATGTTTTTCAATGGCAAAAATCAATGAATATTGTAAATGCACAAACAGTAATATCTCCACATTGCACGGTGCAATTCTGAAATTTTTAGCTTTTTCCTGTTAATCCTAGCATGATAAAGAAGATTCAAAGAGAGTGAGATGCCAGCTCCTTTCATTCAGTCAGTAGCTTCAAACATTTCTGGTATATGAAAAACATGTTTTTCAATGGCAAAAATCAATGAATATTGTAAATGCACAAACAGTAATATCTCCACATTGCAAGGTGCAATTCTGAAATTTTTTGCTTTTTCCTGCTAATCCTAGCATGATAAAGAAGATTCAAAGAGAGTGAGATGCCAGCTCCTTTCATTCAGTCAGTAGCTTCAAACATTTCTGGTATATGAAAAACATGTTTTTCAATGGCAAAAATCAATGAATATTGTAAATGCACAAACAGTAATATCTCCACATTGCACGGTGCAATTCTGAAATTTTTAGCTTTTTCCTGTTAATCCTAGCATGATAAAGAAGATTCAAAGAGAGTGAGATGCCAGCTCCTTTCATTCAGTCAGTAGCTTCAAACATTTCTGGTATATGAAAAACATGTTTTTCAATGGCAAAAATCAATGAATATTGTAAATGCACAAACAGTAATATCTCCACATTGCACGGTGCAATTCTGAAATTTTTAGCTTTTTCCTGTTAATCCTAGCATGATAAAGAAGATTCAAAGAGAGTGAGATGCCAGCTCCTTTCATTCAGTCAGTAGCTTCAAACATTTCTGGTATATGAAAAACATGTTTTTCAATGGCAAAAATCAATGAATATTGTAAATGCACAAACAGTAATATCTCCACATTGCAAGGTGCAATTCTGAAATTTTTTGCTTTTTCCTGTTAATCCTAGCATGATAAAGAAGATTCAAAGAGAGTGAGATGCCAGCTCCTTTCATTCAGTCAGTAGCTTCAAACATTTCTGGACGTTTTTCAATGGCAAAAATCAATGAATATTGTAAATGCACAAACAGTAATATCCCCACATTGCACGGTGCAATTCTGAAATTTTTAGCTTTTTCCTGTTAATCCTAGCATGATAAAGAAGATTCAAAGAGAGTGAGATGCCAGCTCCTTTCATTCAGTCAGTAGCTTCAAACATTTCTGGTATATGAAAAACATGTTTTTCAATGGCAAAAATCAATGAATATTGTAAATGCACAAACAGTAATATCTCCACATTGCAAGGTGCAATTCTGAAATTTTTTGCTTTTTCCTGCTAATCCTAGCATGATAAAGAAGATTCAAAGAGAGTGAGATGCCAGCTTCTTTCATTCAGTCAGTAGCTTCAAACATTTCTGGTATATGAAAAACATGTTTTTCAATGGCAAAAATCAATGAATATTGTAAATGCACAAACAGTAATATCTCCACATTGCACGGTGCAATTCTGAAATTTTTTGCTTTTTCCTGCTAATCCTAGCATGATAAAGAAGATTCAAAGAGAGTGAGATGCCAGCTCCTTTCATTCAGTCAGTAGCTTCAAACATTTCTGGACGTTTTTCAATGGCAAAAATCAATGAATATTGTAAATGCACAAACAGTAATATCTCCACATTGCACGGTGCAATTCTGAAATTTTTTGCTTTTTCCTGCTAATCCTAGCATGATAAAGAAGATTCAAAGAGAGTGAGATGCCAGCTCCTTTCATTCAGTCAGTAGCTTCAAACATTTCTGGTATATGAAAAACATGTTTTTCAATGGCAAAAATCAATGAATATTGTAAATGCACAAACAGTAATATCTCCACATTGCAAGTGCAATTCTGAAATTTTTAGCTTTTTCCTGTTAATCCTAGCATGATAAAGAAGATTCAAAGAGAGTGAGATGCCAGCTCCTTTCATTCAGTCAGTAGCTTCAAACATTTCTGGTATATGAAAAACATGTTTTTCAATGGCAAAAATCAATGAATATTGTAAATGCACAAACAGTAATATCTCCACATTGCACGGTGCAATTCTGAAATTTTTAGCTTTTTCCTGCTAATCCTAGCATGATAAAGAAGATTCAAAGAGAGTGAGATGCCAGCTCCTTTCATTCAGTCAGTAGCTTCAAACATTTCTGGTATATGAAAAACATGTTTTTCAATGGCAAAAATCAATGAATATTGTAAATGCACAAACAGTAATATCTCCACATTGCAAGGTGCAATTCTGAAATTTTTAGCTTTTTCCTGCTAATCCTAGCATGATAAAGAAGATTCAAAGAGAGTGAGATGCCAGCTCCTTTCATTCAGTCAGTAGCTTCAAACATTTCTGGTATATGAAAAACATGTTTTTCAATGGCAAAAATCAATGAATATTGTAAATGCACAAACAGTAATATCTCCACATTGCAAGGTGCAATTCTGAAATTTTTTGCTTTTTCCTGCTAATCCTAGCATGATAAAGAAGATTCAAAGAGAGTGAGATGCCAGCTCCTTTCATTCAGTCAGTAGCTTCAAACATTTCTGGTATATGAAAAACATGTTTTTCAATGGCAAAAATCAATGAATATTGTAAATGCACAAACAGTAATATCTCCACATTGCACGGTGCAATTCTGAAATTTTTAGCTTTTTCCTGCTAATCCTAGCATGATAAAGAAGATTCAAAGAGAGTGAGATGCCAGCTCCTTTCATTCAGTCAGTAGCTTCAAACATTTCTGGTATATGAAAAACATGTTTTTCAATGGCAAAAATCAATGAATATTGTAAATGCACAAACAGTAATATCTCCACATTGCAAGTGCAATTCTGAAATTTTTAGCTTTTTCCTGTTAATCCTAGCATGATAAAGAAGATTCAAAGAGAGTGAGATGCCAGCTCCTTTCATTCAGTCAGTAGCTTCAAACATTTCTGGTATATGAAAAACATGTTTTTCAATGGCAAAAATCAATGAATATTGTAAATGCACAAAC